>NC_072011.1:510000-597500 GCF_027791375.1 Indicator indicator | reverse complement strand
TGCTGAGACCACACCTGGAGCTCTGTGTCCAGTTCTGGAGCCTCTAGTGCAGGAAGGATCTGGAGGTGCTGGAAGGTGTCCAGAGAAAGGCCATGAGGATGAGCAGAGGGCTGGAGCTGCTCTGCTCTGGAGACAGACTGAGAGAGTTGGGGTTGTGCAGTCTGGAGAGGAGAAGGCTCTGAGGAGACCTTCTTGTGGCCTTCCAGTATCTGAAGGGGGTCCAAGAAAGCTGGGGAGGGACTATGTAAGGTATCAGGCAGTGATAACTCTGCCATGGAGTCTTGCACATTGGGTCATGGCTGCCAGAGTTTTGTATGTGGCAGGCTAATTTTGCAGCCCACCTGCCATGCATCTATCTGGATGTGTTCCTGTGTGACCTGTGCTGGATTCTATGGTCCTGCTCTGGCAGGGGGGTTGGACTCGATGATCTTCAAAGGTCCCTTCCCACCCCTAACATCCTGTGATCCTATGATGCAGGCATGCTTCTGAACATTCATTTTGTCTGCAAAGAGGACAACATGCAATGCCTTTGGCACCCCTCTGGTTGAGGGCTGAACTGATGTCACCTCAGCTTGCCACCCGAGCTGCGCTGCACACCCTCCCTGCAAGTTAAAAATAACCCTGGGGTGACATGCAGCATCTGACAGCATGCCTCCACCTGCCACTCTGCATTGAGTCCCTGTTGACTCTATCACAGGCTTGGCACTGAGCTCCCATGCAAACCCCTATATTTAGCTGCCCAGCTTCAGGTGACTTACTGCCACCTCTCTGGAGTGGGAATCAGTGACCTGCACACAGCTGGTTAGTGCCGTTTCAAGGGAGAGAGGCTTGACATGCCCCAGGCCACCTGAGCCCTCTGACACCTCAGCTGACATGAGTTGCTGATGTTTGGGTATCATTCTCTGTCTCCAGCTTGAAGTCTGAGAAATGAGGGGCACAAATCATTCCCTGTCCATCCCACTCGTCTCTCAAGCAAGCTGGAGCCTCTTTGAGCACATCACAAGTGTCAAACAAAGCACACGAGGAAAATCTGAGAGGGAATCACAGTTACTGGAAAGAGCCATGGAGGTGGAGAGGATCAGCATACAGCATCAAGAAAAAAAAACCTAGAGTTTCATTTTTAGGGCTGGGAATAGACAGATCAAGAAGGACAAGTGCAGAGTCCTGCACCTGGGGGGGATAACAGCAGGCAGCAGGACAGGTTAGAGGCTACCCTGCTGGAAAGTAGCTCCATGGAGAAAGGCCTTGGAGTGCTGGTGAGCAGCAAGTTCTGCATGGGACAGCAATGTGCCCTGGTGGCCAAGAGAGCCAATGGGGTCCTGGGGTGCAGCAAGCAAAGTGTGGCCAGCAGGGCCAGGGAGGTTCTGCTCCCCCTCTGCACTGCCCTGCTGAGACCACAGCTGCAATCCTGTGTCCAGTTTGGGGCTCCCCAGTTGAAGAGAGACAGAGAGCTGCTGGAGAGAGTGCAAGGGAGAGGCAGGAGGATGCTTAGGGGACTTGAGCATCTTCCCTGGGAAGGGAGCCTGAGAGCCCTGGGGCTGTTTACTGTGGAGAAGAGAAGGCTGAGAGGAGATCTGATCAGTGCCTCTCAAGAGCTGAGGGCTGGGGGTCAAATGGAGGTGGCCAAGCTCTGCTGGGTGCTGCACAGCAAGAAGCCAAGGAGCACTGGAGACAAAGTGGAACAGAGAAGGTTTCAGCTGAACAGGAGGAGAAACTTCTTCGGTGTAAGGGTGAGGGAGGCCTGGAGCAGGCTGCCCAGAGAGGTTGTGGAGTCTCCTTCTCTGGAGCCTTTCCAAACCATGCTCTCACAGGAGAGGCCACAGGGTTTCTTGTGCCATGGACTGTTCCTGTTTAGCTGCAGGGGAGCTCAACCCTGCCAGCTAAACCTCTCCCCACACACAGATGGGCAGGAAAACAACCCCAAAAAAACTCCTCCAGGTTGAGACAAAGAGTTTGCTGAGGTGATAGCTATGCAGTTACCTTAGCAGAAACTGTGTGGGGTTTTGTTTGTTGAACTTAATATTGGCTTATCAGAATCATGTTTGGGTTTGTCAATAACTTATCTGCTAGCCCAGAGGAGCAGAACACCCTGCAAGCAGCCAGCTTAAGCATCAAGCAAGCACTACAAGTCAGCAGTTCCTAGCTGAATGTCATTTTAACCTCTATTCTTTCTCCATGACACTGAGTTCACACTCTGCCCCTTTTCCATCCCACCCACCTCATTTTCCACCTTTTTCCCCTCAGACCCAGAGCACCTGGGCTCTATTGGAGTCTCCTCCCACCCCAGGTGTGACCACTTTGCCCTCCCCACCCACTCCCCTTTTTAATCACCCCAGGAGAGGCAGAAGCCCCAAGCTGAGCCCATCTGGGCTGAGGATTCTTCTCTCCTCTCTGGTGAGTGCCCCTGGTACACACTGGGTGTTGGTGATGGATGATCAAAGGCTGGGGGGCCTGGTGGCCCCCCCAGCTAGGTAGGGCTACAATTGATAACTGCTCCAATATCAGCCTTGGCTGGGGCTGAGCCTCCTGACTGGGGCTGAGCTCCTCTTTGTGGTGTCTTGGCTGGTTGAGGGTCTTGCCCCTGGCTCTGGGATGGGGGCAAAAGTGGTGGTGGTGGAGCAGGAGCTGTTTAGGCAGGGGGGAGGAGGGTGTGGAGGGAGCAGGAGCTGCTTGGAGAGGAAGCAGGGAGGTGGAAGGGGGAAGCAGGGAGGTTGAGCTTGATGATCTTTAGAGGCTGCTTCCAACTCTGGTGATTCTATGATCTAGTTCTAACCCCCTTGCCACAGGCAGGGACACTTTCCACTGGACCAAGTCAACATCTTTAAAGGCATTTTTTTCACTGCTCATAGAAGTCCAAACACAATACAGTAGCTATGATGAGCTGATGGATTTTGGATTTGAAGCTACCCCATTTTGCAAATATTCTGTATGTTGACACAAGAAATGAAATGCTTCCATGAAATTCAAGAGTGAATAGAAATGATTGGCACAAGAACCATTTAAAATCCCCCTGAATTTGTGGCAAGGGTTTGACTATTTCAATTCTGTTGCTCAGCAGAAGTTAGTCTTGGTCTGAAGGGTAGGGAGTGGAAACACTGAATTAAATTCGTAACTCAAAGACATTTGTCTTACCAATATATTAAGTTAGGTCACTCTAGAAAGAGAATTCCATAATCCATGCCTAATTTTGCAGCCTGACTCAGTAAATTTTGATTCAGAATAGAGGGTAGGAAGGCTGCTGTAGGAGAGTCGGGCTGGATATCTGCAGAGGCCCTTTCCAACCCCTACCACTCCCTGCTTCTGTGACAGGCACCTGCTAATAGCCAGCTTTGCTTCCAAACACACTGAAGTACATGGAAATAAATACTCTGCCATCTACTGAGGGGAATTTTTTTCCCCAGAAATAGGTGAATTTAAAGGTGATTATTTCAGCAACTACCCTCAAAATTCTCTGACTCTTCTATTTAAACAGATTTCCTTCACAAGCATTCATAGTGCCTCAAAAACCAAGTCTGGCTTCTGAGTTAGAAGAATGGGAACTGCCTTAGCAAATGGACAACTTGTTGGAGCTCTGCTGTGCCTCTGGAAGAAATAAACGAAAAGATGTAAAAAAGGACAGTTACTTAATTTGATTCCTTTTTAGCAGCCCTTCTCAGGGAGGTCAAAATGAAACATGCGTTGTGATAAAATGTTTTGTCTCTACAAATTTGTGTCTCAAGCTTTTCTGCAGCTGCAGTTGAGAGTTTGTACACAGGTGGAAGAGTTGGATAAGAAAAAGGCAAAAATGGAAGAAAAAGGTTAAAAAAGAGGGGGAAGATAAAAAAGTGAAGAAAGGGGGGAAATGACAATAAAGGAAAGAAGGAAAAGGGGAATGAAGGGGAAAGGGAAAATAAAGGGAAACAAAAGAAAAATAGGAAAGGAAAATAAAGGGGGGGGAGTAGTAAAATAGGAAAAAGGTAAAAAAAAAAAAATAAAAGGGGGCAAAAAGGAAAACAAAGGAAAATAAAATGGGGAAATGAAGGGGGGGGGAGGGAAGGGAAGTGAGAAAGACAAGACACAAACTCTGATCTCATAGCCCTGAATGTGACTTTATTTGAGAGATCAGATTCAGAGTGTGCAGGTGCAACATCACAGCAAAAGGAAGAATCCATGAGGAATCTACAGTGCAGGAACCCTGAGAGCCCTGAGTCACCTGAGGATCCCTGCTCCTTTTCATCTCTTCTGTGAAAAAGAACTGTCTTCTGGTGTTTTTTTGGACTTTGAATCACCTCCATCTGAGATACCTGGAAATGGACTATCAACTTTATTTGCTCAGTGGTATAGATCCTGTTTTAGATGGGTAGTAGTAGCAGCCAATGGAATTGTTTAGAAGGGGTGGGTTGTACTGGTTTTAGGGCTATGCCTTTAACATTTGTCACAGATCTTGAGCAGAAAGTAGTAAAGAATGTAAATAAATCACTCCTGGGTGTAAGAAGGGAAAAACAATGATCATTCTGAACAATCCCATTGGTGGGGCAGTTCCCTTGAGATTTAGCTCTTAGAGCAATATTTGGTTCTGCTGCAGCAGCCTAGCAGGGTGCTTCAGCACTTCTCTTCTGGCTTCCTTCACTGGACAGACACCAACCTGCCTGCTGACCTTGGCAGGTGCTAGCAGTCTCTGCTGCTGTTCTTTCTTCCTTCTGCACAGGGGAGGAAGAGGAGGCAGAGAGCCAGTGAACCAGCTTTCCTGGCTTGGCCAGGAAGGTGTTGTGCTGTTTCTGTGGATTGTAAATATTGTAAATACTGTGGATTTGTATGTGTTCTTTGCATTCCATTGTAGACTGTAGTTTTGCTTGTGAAATATAGCTCCATCTGCTTCCAAACTGAGCTGGTCTGGTGAAGTTAATGGGGGTGTATGAATTCCAACCCACCACAGGCTCTGAGCAACCTGATCTAGTGAAAGGTGTCCCTGCCCATATCAGAGGGGTTGGAGCTGAATGCTCCTTGAGGTCCCTAACAATTCCATGATTCTATGCCCTTGCTTGTGGGGCTTTTTCTGCTGGGCATCACTGCCCTGGCTCAGTGCTTCCTGCTGAGCTCCTGTGACCAGCCCTGGGCTGCAGCTTCTTGGCTTCACTGCCCATCTCTTCTCGCTATGGGCTGCTTTGCCCCTGCAGCTCTGCACTCACTCAGCTCCTTCCCCATGCCTCTGCAGCAGATTTTTCTGGTTGCTTTTCTGGTCTCAGCTTTGTGTAGGTGTGTGTGTGACAACCCAAAAAGAAGGCTTTGGTAGCAATATTTTTTTTCATTAGCTTCTTGTGGGCTTTTCCCTGTGTGAGATGTTTACTCTCCCATTTACAGAGTATGCGAAAGATATTCCTTGTAATAGCATGAAGAGAAAGGGCCACATTAGAAATGTATCAGTGCTGGGGTTTTATCCTGCAGGTGTATTTGCTAGCAGGGGAGCCAGTTGTGTAACACTCATTTCAAGGTTATATTCAGAGGGAGTTGTTCACTCCTATGCTCTGCATCTACACTTGAAAATGATCTCACAAAACCACCTGAGTCTGGGGCAAGAAGCTGGGGAAGTAGGCTCCTTGACTCAGCCCCAGAGAGCAATTAGGAGAACCAACAAACACTCAAGCCTGTGCAGTTCAGCATGGAAAAAGGACCTCTCATTTGGATGTCAAGAAGCTGAGCAGTCATACTAAAATGAAACATTTTCTATCACCTAGAAAGGAGAGGAGTAGTTAGAGAAATGATAATTAGAAGTAATAGAAGTGGGGTTTTTTCATGCTTAATGAAGCAGGAGGTTGTATGATATTGATATCCTGGTAAAGACAAAACACTCATTTAGGCTCTTAAAAAAAAGGGGGGGGAGGGGAAGATATCAAACAGGGTGATGAGATTTCAGTGGTGAGTTGCTATGATGATAAATCCCAAAGAGATTTGCTCACTGAGAGCTCTAAGAAAAGCATTGCACATTAGTGTGGCTGCAGCTTACAACCCTCAACTGAATAATCATCAGAGGAATGAACAAAACCCCAAACTTTCAATGCACTCAGGTCAGGAATGTGGCTTTGGTTGCAGTCCATGGGTGAAAAATGCTTCAGTTGTTATTTATGGGAGGCCACTCTTAGCTAACACTGGCTGTAAACCACTGCTTGACAGTGCCAAAAGGGGCCTGGCAAACTCTTCTGCCTCTGCTAAGAATAGAGCTGCTTGGGGGTTTTGTTTGGGTTTGTTTTTTTCTTCCAGCTACAGAATGCATGAATTGCAAATTGAACACCAAGTGGGGATAAAAATCAGTGGCTGCAGCCATGCTCAGTGTATTGTGACAGTGCCAGGGAGTGAAACCAAGAGGCTGTGCTGTGAACCTGGCTGAAAATGTGTTCTGCTTTCAGGTGAAGATGAGGACTATTATTCCTTGCACTATTGTTAGGAGCAAGACCCTCTGAAAAATAGCCCTGGAGAAGCAGCACAGAGTATTCCAAGACCCCATTGTAAGGGAAGGCTTTAAGGGCTGTTGAGGTATTACCTGAAAGCACCACACTAAGGACTGTCCAGCTGCTCTCAAAGACAGGCATGAGGATGATTTACAAGAACCAGAAACCTCAGAGCAGGACCAGACTCTAATGTTGACCTGAAAAACCCCAATTTCTTTCACTGAGTCTGTCTGGCTATCAAAAGGTACAAAGAGAGCATATAGCAAGGCCTCTGAAAGAGGCAATGCCTGGGACTGCATAGGAAGATGGTCCATGAAGGATCTGCAGGTAGATAGTTCTTGTTTAGATGTAGTATGAGGAACGGAACTCTGTGTAATGGCTTAGCACAAGGGCTAAGTTACCTGCTCCCCCCAACACAAAGGGGAGGGGAAAAGTAGCACACAAACCCCAGGGATAAGGTAGAGAGATAAGAGTTTAATGTAGCATAAGAGATCATAAGCACAATGCAGAATTACCTTCTCTGACAATCTAATTAATCTAATTAGATCTGGGTTGGGGCAGTGCCAGGCACTGCTATAGGCTGGGCAGGGGCTGGCTGGAGAGCAAACCTGAAGAAGAAGGCTGGGGGATGAGAAGCTCAACAGGAGCCAGCAGTAAGCACTTGCAGCCCAGAGAGCCAAGCAGAGCCTGGGCTGCAGCAAGAGAAGTGTGGCCAGCAGGGCCAGGGAGGGGATTCTCCCCCTCTGCTCTACTCTGCTGAGACCACACCTGGAGCTCTGTGTCCAGTTCTGGAGCCTCTGTTCCAGGAAGGATCTGGAGGTGCTGGAAGGTGTCCAGAGAAGGGCCATGAGGATGAGCAGAGGGCTGGAGATGCTCTGCTATGAGGACAGGCCTTTGCAAACAGTCTGCAGCCTTCTTGGAGCCCCTCACTTGCAGCACATCAGTGCTGGGGAGGCCTGGGGCTACCATTTGAAGGAGCTGCAAGACCTGCAGCTTGAAGGTCTTCTGAAGCTGCAGACCTTCAAAGAAGCTGCAGTATTTGAAGGGTGCTGCAGGGATCCACAGGCTACACAGCACCAGAGATAGCAGAGACAGAGATGGCTCCATCTTTACTCCATCCCTGGGTAAAGATGGAGCTGGAGCCAGGGTTATTCAGTGACAGGATAAGGTGCAATGGGCACAAAAGGAAATCAGGGAAACTCCACTGAAACATAAGGGGAAAAGCTGTGTGGGTTCTCCAGCACTGCCCTAGAGCTGCTCTCTCTCTCTAGGCAGTCAGCTCTCCAGGTTGCCTAGAGAGATTAGGAGGTGTTCGCCTCTGGAGGTGTTCAAACCCACTGGGCACAGTCTTGGGCCACAGGCTGTAGCTGACTGCTGTGAGCAGGGTCTAGATGATCTCCAGTGGTGCCACCCAGCCTGAAATGGTCTCTGATTCAAAGATTTTTTTCCCTCTGAATCCAACATTTCAGTAAACTCAACACGATGGATGGAGCTTGCTTTTGGTACAAGTCTTTCCTTCCTGTTGCCCCTTAAAGTATAGAACTGTATAGAAGCAGAAAATCAGAGAATCCTTGTGGTTGGCAAAGACCTTTAAGCTCATCCAGTCCAACCATTCTCTAACTCTGCCCAGGCTGGTGCCAGCAGCACATCTCTGCCTCCTTTAAACATCTCCAGGGATGAAGATTCAGCCACCTCCCGGGGCAGCCTGTCCCAAGATCTGAGAACCTTTTCAGTCAAGAAGTTTCTTTTAATCTCCAAACTAAACCTCCCCTGGTGCAACCTGAGGCCATTTCCTCTCATCCTATCACTTGTTACTATACTCAGAAGCCTTCTGTGTGTGGCCTCTTGGATCTTCCTGGACTTTGTGGAGTTTTCACATACAGAATGTTAGGGGTTGGATTGTACCTTGAATGCTCATCCAGTCCAACCCCCTGCCAGAGCAGGGTCACCTAGAGCAGGAATGCATCCAGGTGGGTTTTGAAAGTCTCCAGAGAAGGAGAAGTGTAAGTCCTGGACATGATCACTAGTCAGGACCTGTGTGGAGTTCTGCTCAGGTCATAGTAAGCTATATAAGCTCCATAGTCCAATCTGAGCTCTCACCAACAGATGGAGAGAAAAGGGTATTGTAAGGTCATGCTTCCCTTGCTGTGCCTCTGCTGCCTCAACTTCCTGCACCCTGGCTGCTCTCTGGTTTCCCTCTGTCTTTCACGGCTCTCCAAGCTCCTTTCCCCCATGCATTTATCAAAGCAAATTCGAAGCACTTCACCTTCCTGGATCCCCTTGCACCCTGCAGCAATTATCCCACAACACATACGATTTTACCTACATCTGTTTGCTTTAAAGCTGCTGCTTGGGTTTAGTTTCCTTACCCCTGTGTTGCAATCAATGAATAATCACTGCCTCTGCATCTTCTCCATGGTGCTAACGATTTCGTGCACCACTAAAACATTCACCTCAGGGATGTGTTTCTGTGCTGAGGAGTGCTGCTCTGCCTACTCACAAAGAACTCCTACCCATCCTTGCCACCTCCCTCCTGCCACCTTCCACTCTCCTTACTCTGCTGGATGTGTCATGGGCTGGGAGGACAGGGCCAGAGGCAAAGCTCACAATGTGGACAGGAGTAACATCAGGTTTTTACTTTTTTATGTGATTCCTTCCCTTTCCTATAAATTTGTAATGTTTTAGGTACTGACCAGACACCTTCCTAGAATGATCCACAGCTCTTCCATGATGTGTTTCCTGAGATGTAACAACTGATTTGATGGACGAGAAGCTGGCCAGGAGCAGGCAGTGTGAGCTTGCAGCACAGAAGGTAAATCACAGCCTGGGCTGCATCCAAAGCAGCATTGCCAGCAGAGCCAGAGAGGTGATTCTGACACTTTGCTCTGCTCTGCTCAGACCTCCCCTGCAGTGCTGTGTGCAGCTCTGGAGCCCTCAGCACAGGAAGGACATGGAGCTGATGGAGAGGGGCCAGAGGAGGCCAGGAAAATGCTCAGGGGCTTGGAGCAGCTCTGCTAGGAGGACAGGCTGAGGGAGCTGGGGGTGTTCAGCCTGGAGAAGAGAAGGCTGCAGGGAGACCTAAGAGCAGCCTGCCAGGACCTGCCATCCATCGTGTTGAGTTTACTGAAATGTTGGATTCAGAGGGAAAAAAATCTTTGAATCAGAGACCATTTCAGGCTGGGTGGCACCACTGGAGATCATCTAGACCCTGCTCACAGCAGTCAGCTACAGCCTGTGGCCCAAGACTGTGCCCAGTGGGTTTGAACACCTCCAGAGGCGAACACCTCCTAATCTCTCTAGGCAACCTGGAGAGCTGACTGCCTAGAGAGAGAGAGCAGCTCTAGGGCAGTGCTGGAGAACCCACACAGCTTTTCCCCTTATGTTTCAGTGGAGTTTCCCTGATTTCCTTTTGTGCCCATTGCACCTTATCCTGTCACTGAATAACCCTGGCTCCAGCTCCATCTTTACCCAGGGATGGAGTAAAGATGGAGCCATCTCTGTCTCTGCTATCTCTGGTGCTGTATAGCCTGTGGATCCCTGCAGCACCCTTCAAATACTGCAGCTTCTTTGAAGGTCTGCAGCTTCAGAAGACCTTCAAGCTGCAGGTCTTGCAGCTCCTTCAAATGGTAGCCCCAGGCCTCCCCAGCACTGATGTGCTGCAAGTGAGGAGCACATCTGAAATGGGCCCCTAGTGAGAGCCCTGTGGTGTCCCCACAGCTCTTGGCCACAGAGCTGCCCCCACCCACAGGAGCTCAGGCTGGTCTGTTTGGTGTGCCAGGGGTAAGAGGTCCTGGGAAGGTCGGGGCCATGCCCTGCCACACATCACCAGCAGAGCCCTGGCTGCAGCAGAGTTTAAGCAGACACCCTGGGCCCCTCTGTGTGCTGCCCCAAGCCTGCTGTGGCTGGGAGCAGAGCAGCCAAGTCAAAAACCTGTCACTTAGTTTTACTTTTGCACTGGACTGGCAAGCAGAGCCTCAGCTTTTGGCAGCTCTCCTGCCCAGCAGATGCATGAGCTGCACTCTGTCCTCCAAAACAGCTGGGAATGGAATTAAATCAAGATGCTTCCCCCTCTGGAGACCCTCACAGACTAACAGAGCAGATTCAAGTCCTTTTTATAGTCTCTCTCTACAACCATAACCTTCTTCAGGTTCCGAAGTGTGGATCTCTTTCTTTGGGAAAGCAGAAGGGGCTGGGCCCCTGTAAGATTCTTCCAGCTCCCTGCTTAACCTTCTCTGGCAGAAACCGGAACCAGTCTCATCTAGCAGCTGGGTGATGAGATGTTGTGGACCTTCCACCTGTCTTCTGGTGGTAGCAAACTGGGAGGAGTGGCTGACACCCTGTCAAGCTGTGCTGCCATCCAGACAGGCCAGGCCAGGGTGGAAAACTGGGGCAGAGGAACCTCCTGAGGTTCAGCCAGGGCAGTTGGAGGGTCCTGGCACTGCAGAGGAAGGAATAACCTTCTGCACTAGCCCAGTAGAGGGACTGAGCTGCTGGGAAGCAGCTCCCTAGGGAAGAACCTGGAAGTGCTGGGGGACAAATTGCAAGCAGCTCCCTAGGGAAGAACCTGGAAGTGCTGGGGGACAAATTGCCAGCAGCTCCCTAGGGAAGAACCTGGAAGTGCTGGGGGACAAATTGCAAGCAGCTCCCTAGGGAAGAACCTGGAAGTGCTGGGGGACAAATTGCAAGCAGCTCCTTAGGGAAGAACCTGGAAGTGCTGGGGGACAAATTGCAAGCAGCTCCCTAGGGAAGAACCTGGAAGTGCCGGGGGACAAATTGCAAGCAGCTCCCCAGGGAAGAACCTGGAAGTGCTGGGGGACAAATTGCTTTTTTCTGTTTTGGAGAGGAGGAGGTTGAGGAGAGACTTCACTGCTCTTTTTGACTTCCTGAGAAGTTGTTGTAGTGAGATGGCATTTGGTCACTTTTGCTCAGTAACTAGCGACAAGATGAGAGGAAATGGCCTCAAGTTGCTCCAGGGGAGGGTTAGGTTGGAGATTAGGAAAAATTTGCTTGCTGCAAGAGTGGTCAGGGATCAGCACAGGCTGCCCTGGGAGGTGGTGGAGTCCCCATCCCTGGAGGTGTTCAGGAAATGCATGGACAGGGTGCTACAGGACATGGCTTAGAGGCCATGGTGGTGTTGGGTTGCTGGTTGGGCTGGGTGGTCTCACAGATCTTTTCCAACCCAACCCATTCTGTGCTTCTATGATTCTGTTTGGTTTAGACACAAAACATACAGCTGCCCTGTAGCTTGCTTGTCCTGTGCTTCAATTTCCTACTTGTAAAATAAGTACAAAAACACCTTCAGGCCACTTGGTGTCTGAAACTGTGAAAGCAAATCATCTCCCTTAACAATGGTGACTTTGTTCAGTCTGGGCTGTTTGCACACAAATGTGCCCATTTCTAATTTGAGAGGTGTTCTGCAGGAGCATTTTGCTTTGTTTTGCAGATCAGAGATGAGGCACACAAGGCTACCAGTTAATTTCAGGTACTGCTCATTTCCATTCCCACCCAAGCCTCACAGTCAATACCATTAGAAACCTGTGAAGGAATTAAGGATAATAAGAAAAACAAAACAAACCAAAAAACCTCCAGAAACCTCCTTAGGAGGTTAATTTTAAGAGTGTGCTGCAAAGGAGACAGAGCAGCACACGCTGGACAGTGCAGAATGCAAACTTGATGAGCTGCTGCCCTCTGAGCACGATGCCAACCATGCTTTCTAGTACATGAAGATGAAATCTTGAGGAAGAAGTAGCATTTGTTTGGGCAATTAGAGAGCCTGCCATAGCACAGGCCAGAGGCAGATGCTCCAGGAAACCAAAAGACACACTAGGAGGACACTCTAATTAAGTTTCCTAAAGCTAAGGAAAATCTTAAAGGAGTCCTACAAGGCAGCTTTCCAGGATCCTTAACAAGGTCATCAGGGAGAGAGAGACAGGCAGGGTGAGAGACAACAAACCTGAGGTGCAGCAAGAAGGGATTCAGACTGCATTGAAAGAGAAAATTCTGCACTGTGGGGTCAGCCCAGCCATGAAGCAGGAGAAGAGAAGGCTCAGGGGGAGACCTTAGAGAAGCCTTCCAGTACCTGAAGGGGGCTACAGGAATGATGGGAAGGGATTTTTTACAAGGGCTTGGAGTGATAGGATGAGAGGGAATAGACTGAAGCTTGAAGACAGTAGATTTAGAGTGGATACTAGAATGAAATTCTTTCCAGTGAGGGTGGGGAGACACTGGAACAGGCTGCCCAGGGAGGCTGTGGATGTCCCCTTCCTGGAGGCATTCAAAGCCAGGCTGGACAAAGCCTTAAGCCGCCTGGGCTGGTGGGAGGTGTCCCTGCCCATGGCAGGGGGGTGGAACTGGATGATCCTTGAGGTCCCTTCCAGCCCTGACAATGCTGTGAGTCTATGCTGCATGACATTTTTAAATGCATGTTCACCTTGATCCCTGAAGCTCTGGGTCCCTGAGGAATAGCTCTGGCCACTGGGGCTTCAAGGATGTCACAACAGTGTTGCCCAAATCGATTCTTTTGTTTCCAGACTCTGCCTTTAAACCTGAATGTGCAATTTCATTGTGCAGGAAGTTAGGCCCAGGTCAATTATTGCTTCAGCTCCTTGGTTTTATTTTTATAGAAGTATGCAAGCTGGGGATGGTCAAGTGAGCCTCAGCCATGACCCTGACCCCATGGCAGGGCAGCACACTCAAGATCTACTAACAGTGATCAGGGGTAATAAATGACTCCAGAGGACACTTTTGCTTATGGGAGGAGAAAATCCATCATCATCCCCTTTCCTTTTCCTATTGTGCAAGAGGCTATTGGGGGAGAAGTGCCAGGGTGTCTCCCACTGAATATGAGCTTAGAGAGCTTTCTAAAGATCACCTGGGGAGACTTTGCTCCTTCTCCACACTGGCTTGGGAGATGTTTGTCTAGTGAATAATAATTCCTAAACTGAAGGTTTCAATCTGCCTGGATTGAAATAAGAGATTCAGCCCAGCTGCATTGGAAGGTCTTCAGCTGGTTGGTTTGTTTGCTGGAAGAACCAGGCACACAAAACCAGGATATAAAAAAATGGAATAGTGTTCCCTGGGCACACAAAGGCTCAAAGATTTCAGGATTCTTCAGGAATGTGCAGGACACCAGATTAAGTTCCGTTTTCTGCCTCAGAGAACTCAGAAACTGACCTCTTCCCTTGTTGGTGTGGAGCAAGCCTTCCCTTGCTCCCTCTCTGTGATGTAAAGGATGTAAGTGTCCTTTTCCTGCTAGGATGGGAAAATATCAGCAGTGCTGAGAGAGAAAGCTCCACCCAGGCTTGTCCCAGCAGGCTGGAGAGTGAGGTGCTCTGTGAGGACATGCAGGAGAGGAGAGAGTTCACTCAGCCATGGCTTGGCTGAGGAATCTGATCCCTGAACCTATGGAGAAAAGTCATGAACTTGCCACATCGTATTTTATGAAGCTAATGCTTTATTTCTTTGGCTTTTCTTTCAAATAATCCCTTAATGGTTCTGTTTATGCCAAATGGGAACATTTTGTGTCAAAACAGCTCTTTTTTTTTTCCCCCTTCCTTTTCAAATTTTTGTTCTTGCCAAAAGAAGGCCTTGGAATTTGGTCGATGCCAATGACATTTTTGTTTTTCATTTCCAGTTCTACAGCAGAACTGAAAAATGTAGAAGTAGCAGTTCCTATAGAGCTTGGCTGGAGGGTTGCAAAGGTTATTCTCCGGCTAGAGCTCCAGAGCTCCTTCCAGCCCTGCAACAAATAGGCACAGATCCTGTTGGCTACAAAGTGTATCTTGGTAGCTATCCAGGGCTGTGTTTGAACCAAGGAGTAGAAAATAAATGTAAACGAAGAGGAATTAATAGGAGCTTGAGATGCCCATTAAATAATGCACCTTCAGTGCTCCAGACACACTAATCCCAGTGCTTCTCAAATTAACGAGGGATTTGGGGTTTTCTGTCCTTGTCAGACTTGCAGTGTAGACTTCTCTCACATTACTGATAAATCCTGGAAACAGAGGGACTGTTCCTTCTGCATGCATCCTTCACAGCTCCCTCCTAGAGAGACACGCTGTACCCTGGGCTGTGTCAGGATCTGCTGTGCTTCCTTCTTCTCTGTTCATTCCTCTTGGCCTTCAAGGAGAAGGATCCTCTCCTATTGCCATGGGGATGGCCATTCAGTCAGAAAAATGTTGATTTAATTTCAGACACTCACAGGGCAGCAGTAGGGCTCGGGCTCATGCCAGTTCTTACTCCTGGTGAAGATAAAAACAAATCCTTCATGTTAAAATAATGCTTTGACTTCCAAGCTGCCCATCTGAGTTTATTTGCTTCCACCAGCATCTAGCAATGATTCTTGGAAAAAATGAGCTTTTTTTTTTTTTTTTTTTTTTTTTTTTTTTTTTTTTGGGAGGGTATCATAAATCTGAAAATGAAAGATATATCCTTCCTTTTCCACTCCAGTTCTTTTCAGACCTGTACCAGATTGAAAAAGTCTCCTCAGACCTCCATTGCTACCAGACATGACTCCTTGCCAGACCAGTCAGGCTTGCTGTGAGATGAGGTTTCCTGCCATACTAAGGTACAGCTGTCATCTTAACCCTCTGTGCTGTAAACAAGCAGCTGCTGGCAGTGGATCATAGACAGAATGATAACCTATGTACATTGCTTTTCCACGTGTCTGGCCAAGAAAGGTATCTCTCCATGACATCATCCCATCCCATCTCATCCATTTTCCCCCTGCCTCCTTAGTCTTACAGTACCTTAATCCTCCTTTTCTTTTTATCTGCACCCATTTCCTTGCATCCCCTTGACTCATTTGGTTAGTGCCTGTAGCCCAGCAGTGACTCAGGGACCACCTGCAGCCTCCTCTCCTGTTTGCTCTGCCAGCCAGATCCTGGTATTCATCTGTCTCTCAACTATTCTTCTGAGACACTTTCTGCTTGACTTTGCAAATGGTGCTTTGCTTGCTTAGGATTCTCATTCTTGAGCATGCTGCACCATGTTTCAGTGTTTTTATTGTCTCTAAGCTTTCAAGCTCTGCTGACCAAATCAACCCTATCCCTTTGGCAGTTTAGTGGAATGCATCCAGCCATCTTCTTACTTCTGTAGTGGAAACTGATGCAACCTCCTCTCCTTACATCAGCTATGAGTTCTATTGTTTCAGGGACCCCAATCCAGGCAGAAGGCAAAGGACTGTCCCTTTAACCCTTTTAGCCACAGCCCCTTTAATCCTAGTCCCAGGCTCACAGCATGATGAATTCAGTGCACCCTGAGTGAGGCTTTTCATTATCTGTACCTCTTGGCTACCAAAGAAATGCAAACATTATCTACTTATATTGGAGTGATTTCCACAGCTTCACAGACTTCCCATGGGAAGGGACCCTCAAAGCTCATCTTGTCCAACACCCCCACAGGCAGCAGGGACACCTCCAACCATATCAGGCTGCCCGGGGACACATCAAGTCTGATCCTGAGTGTCTCCAGGGATGGGGCCTCAACCACCTCCCTGGGCAACCTGTTCCAGTGTCTCACCACTCTCATTGTGCAGAACTTCCTCCTGAGCTCCAACCTAAATCTGCCCTGCTCCAGTTTCAAACCTTTTGTGGAGCCATTTTGTTCCTCCCTTTCTAAGGACAGAAGTGGAGGTAAAAAGAAGGAAAAGACAAGAGGAAAAGAGAAGCCAAAGGATCTTCTCTGTGTATTTACTTTCTGCTCATGTAACATTTCCTCTTTCTTTTTCTTACCACCCCTTAACTAGAATAGCAGTTGTGCAGATGGGGGGAGGGGGGAATCATCTCTCCTGCATTCTTTGAGGCTACTCAGACTGCCTTTAGAGATGGCTGAGGGGAAAACGTTCATTTATGGGTGGAGCACGTTGCTAAAGGCAAAGCAGGAACCTTCAAAGACATGGTTTCATTACTAATTATCCAGCCAGCATTGAGTCCCATTGACAAATAAAGAGCCTGAGATCTTTTTACATGCAATTTGTAAACTGTCAGTCACAAAGGCTTTAATGCTCAACAGCTTCTATCCCCCAAGCCCACTGGTTGTTGAATGCTCCCATCTAGAGACAATGAAAGCTGTTAGCCTCACTCAAAAACATCCCAGGCTGACAGCTTTCATCACCTTCCCCGCGGGGATTGCAGCGATCTCCAAATATGTACTGCTGGGCGTTCAGATGGGAAGGAGGCAAGGAGGACACATCCAGCACTGACTGGATGCACACACAGTGCTCCTCAGGAGCAAGACTGCAGCATTCTTGTTACAAAATGGACAGATCAGAAGCATTTCTGACTCAAGAACTTGGACGTTGGATACCATTAGGCTTGGCAGAAAGTTTTGGGGAGTTTCTTAACGACTTAGAACTCAAAATCTCATTTTCTAAAGTGACTTTTTCCTCTCTGGATTGGACTCACATAGTCTTATTTCTGCCTAAGATGCTGTGTAGGGAAAGTGTTGTGCCTGAATATCAGCCTGTCAGTTCTGGGAGGTTGTAAGGATGTATGTTTGAGTCCCCCAAAGCTGTGGTGTGCTTAGAACTCAGGCTACCTACTACTCACATCTCTCTGTGTTCCACGATTTACACTATCCTCCTACACTATAGACAGGGAGCACCACTCTTCCTCTTCCTCAAAGCCATGATCAGTGGGATGCTATTATTTAAGCTTGCAGCTCCTCCTTAGCAGGTGCCTATAATGGCCTTTTCCTGAACTCCTCTTGATAGTCCTTTGAGCAAGAAGCAAGATGCAGACATCTCCTGATACAAGCTACACTTGCAGGAGGAGAGACTGAACCAGAATCTGTGCCAGATTCCTTCACAGAACATTCCACAGAACATCAGCAGTGTGCAGATGGCACCAAGCTGAGTGGTGCTGTTGATACTGGAGGGGGACAGGATGGGATCCAGAGAGACCTGGACAAGCTGCAGAGGTGGTGTCCAGGTAAACCTCATGAGGGTCAACCAGAGCAAGTGCAGGGTTCTGCACCTGGGCTGAACAATCCTCACTGGCAATACAGACTGGGGGAGGAGGGGAGAGAAAGCAGCCCTGAGGAAAAGGACTTGGGGGTGCTGGTGGGGGAGAAGCTGGCCAGGAGCAGGCAGTGTGAGCTTGCAGCACAGAAGGCAAATCACAGCCTGGGCTGCATCCAAAGCAGCATTGCCAGCAGAGCCAGAGAGGTGATTCTGACACTTTGCTCTGCTCTGCTCAGACCTCCCCTGCAGTGCTGTGTGCAGCTCTGGAGCCCTCAGCACAGGAAGGACATGGAGCTGATGGAGAGGGGCCAGAGGACTGAAGACCCTTTCCCCTGCCATTTCAACATGTAGGTGTTATGTGACACCAACCTATGTGGTGTCACACAATCACAGGATGGTTTGGGCTGGAAGGGACCTCCACAGCTCATCCAGCCCAACCCCTCTGCGCTCAGCAGGGACATCCCCAACTAGAGCAGCTTGCCCACAGCCCTCTCCAGCCTCACCTGGAAGACCTCCAGGGATGGAGCCTCAACCACCTCTCTGGGCAGCCTGTGCCAGTGTTCCACCACCCTCCTGCTGCACAACTTCTTCCTCACATCCAATCTCAAGCTGCTCTGCTCTACTTTGAAGCCATTGTCCCTGCTCCTGTCCCTGCAGCCCTTTGCAAACAGTCTCTCTGCAGCTTTCTTGTAGTCTCTTCAGGTCCTGGCAGGCTGCTATTAGGTGTCCCCAGAGCTGCCTCTTCTGCAGGCTGAACACCCTCAGTACATCTTCTTATCTCCTTCTTAGCTCTAACTGGCATCTGCTCTAAATTTGTTTTTCTTAAGTAACTTTCCAGCGAGTGAAATTCTTGGAAGCAGTGTGCCCCCGAATTTTCTTTCTCCACTCTTCTCTTGTTTGCCTCCCATGAAACCAGGAGTGTGCCTGGCCCCATCTGCTGTGCCCAGTCACCACTAGCTCACCTCTTCTCTGCAAACAGCTTTATTATACTCCTGCAGGCATGAGAAAGGATCCTTCACAATTCATTAGGTTATTGTACTTGGCTGCATGAAGAGGCAGTACAGGAATGCAGGAAGAGGATTAAGGGTTTGAAAAGAGGACTTTTCACCAGGAAAGGCAGATCCCACCTAAGAATCACAAAGACACTTCAACAGAAGAGACTTTGATACTTTTGGTTCTCAGTAATTCTGGCCCAACACATGCTTCTTTCCTATAATGTCAACAGGAACTTTTATCTCTGTCTTTAAAAAGGTACTTATTATACTGAAGATGTAAGAAAACATTGCTTAATCCCACCAGAGGAAAGTGTTTCTTTAAGGTAACTCATGGAGAAGAGCAAAGCTCTCTTTTTAAGACTGCTGATGCTTCAAGGTGATAGCACCTGATGTGCTGCAACTAAGGATGGCTTGTGACAGGCACCAGCCTGCCAGTTTAGAGAGGGAAAGGTCAATCAGCCAGGCAGGACAGCAAACACTGACCCAAGGCAAAAAGAGAAGGTGAGAGATGTAGGAAACAGAGAAACAACAGGTCACTACCCCTTCTTGGGGAGCCTCTGGTATCCAGCCAGATATTCCTTCAGAAAGCTAAAAAGACCCTGCTCCACTCCAGTTGGGTCACCAGTGTTGCTTCTCTCTCCTCTTCAATGTCAAAAAGACCCTGCTCCACTCCAGCTGGGTCACCAGTGCTGCTTCTCTCTGCTCTTCCATGCTAGATGTTTTTAAGCTAAGCTGCTGTTGCAGAAGTACCAGGACTGGTTGAGTCCAAACCAATGAATCCTTTCTTTGTCTTTGATAGCCTCCTGCTCTAAGGCAGGTTACACAAATGCCCACTTTGGGGCCAGTAGGTTCCTCACTAAGTGTTCACCTTGGTGACTGCTGACCACTGCTCTTCTTTTCAGTCCCAGGATACAGCAAAAGGCATCCTCAGCCTTCTGCCCTCTTGCAGATGAGCAACCAGTCAGCTGCAGCGGAGTTAGCACCACGCACAGTGTGATGCCCTCTGCCCTTTTCTCTCCAGATCTTTCCAAGCCTTTGAAGGGTTTTCTCCAGGTGTTGACATGCTTGGTAGCAGGGACAGGCTCTTTGTTCTCTTGCTGTACAGCATTTGTCTGATGGCCCCATCTGGGGCCAGCTCTCCCAGGTTTGGTAGTGATGTAATAACAACTGGAGCTAACGCTAAACACCACCCAGCCACTGGATTTGCTGTACCCAGCTCTGCAGAGCTGTTTATTTTCTGCCTTGGAGACTGTCAAGAGAGCAAGTTGTGTAGGAGGAAGGGTGAGGAAATGCATCAGTCTTTCTTAAACAGACACTTGAGTCTAACTGCCAGGTTCTGTAGGTGCCCAAAGTTGCGTGAAGGCCACATCAGGAATATTTCTTCCTCTCCTTAGAACTGGTGCCAGGCACTATTACTCACTGGGATGTCCCAACTGACATCTCCTATCAGCAATCACCACACTCACCTTCACCCTTCTGTAGCTTCTCTTTCCTGTAGTCCTAAGACCTTTGAGCATTGTGATAGAATCAGGGAGTGTATTCAGTTGGAAGGGACCTTTAAAGGTCATCTAGCCCAAACCTGTGCAGTAAGCAGGAACAGCTGTGTCTGGAGCAGGCTGCTGAGAGTCCCATCGAGCCTGGCTTTGAATGAATGATTTGCAGAATGCCAAGGACCAGAGAGAACTGAAAGCAGTCAGAACCTGGACAACAATTCCAGTCTCTTATAAAAAATTTATCAGAACTGATTTTCTTTCTGACTGCTGTCAAAAGATACATCAAAACTACCCCCAAAATAAATATTTCCTATAGAGATAGGTTCAAAATTCAGAGTTTTAACACCCAAATGAAATTAGTTGAAAACTGGGGAGAGTTGAATGTGATGGGACACAGGCAGCACTCTCAAGGGGAATTACTTCTCACTTGTAGTAGCTCCCCAGAAAGATCGAAAGGCTGCTAAAGGCAGAAGGACAGGTCGTGTTGGGATGGAGATACTTCCTGAGGAGAGAAGCACTGTGCCTGGGTGTGATGGGACAGAAGCAAAGGTTTATAAACAACTCTCAGCTGCTCCTGTGACCCTGCCTTTCTGCAGCACTTCTGGCCATCACTGAAGGGCTCTGCTCGGGATCATTCCGTGCCCGTTCCCTTTGGCTCCCCGGGATGCCTTCCCTCCCGCTTCCATCCGTGCTGGCTGCCTGCTGCTGCAGCCTCCGAGCAGAGGGGTCCTGCTCAGCTGCCGCTTCCCTGGCTCCTCTGCTGGCACCTCCGCAGCCACTTCTGGGGGTGTGCTCTGAGGGCAGGAGCTGGCCCCGCTCCCTTGGCAGGGCTCAGCCACTTTCCCCGTCCGCTCTGCGAGCAGCCGGCGTGCGGATGGAGAGCGACCCAAGGCGGTGTGTCAGCAGGAGCCCGCCCGCAGACGCTAACGTACACAGCACACCAAGACTATGAATTTACTTTGCACCGCTCCCAGCTTCCTGGCCCGGCGCCAGCCGAGACCCCGAAGCTGCTTGTGCCACATCTGCAGTCGTTTGAGGTACTGCTTCCAAAATTGTTTTTGGCAGAGGGCTGGGGAAGGTGAAGAAACTGCACTTGAAAGAATAAATAATCCTTCCCTTCAAGGAGTTAGTTTTGGCTGTGAGGACTTATTACTGAGAAGCATACCTGTGTCATACTGGTTCCAACAAACCCCACCTCAGTTACTGCAGACCATTGGGGAAATCAATCACTGCAGATCTCTCCAGCAGCACCCAGCAAACAAAGCTTGGTGGGGTTTGCTCTGTGCTCATGGCCAAGAAGGTCAATGGCATCCTGGTGGGGATTAGAAAGGCTGTGGTCAGTAGGCTGAGAGAAGTTCTCCTCCCCCTCTGCTCTGCCCTGCTACTCTGCCATATCTGGAATATTGTGTCCAGATCTGGGCCCCTCAGGTCAAGAGGGACAGGGAACTACTAGAGAGTGTCCAATGGAGGGCTACAAGGATGCTGAAGGCAGTGGAAGATCTTCCTTAGGAGGAGAGGCTGAGGGAGCTGAGGGCTCTGGAGCTTGGAGAGGAGGAGCCTGAGAGGTGAGCTCCTTGCTGCTGCTAAAGATGTGCAGGGGGAGTGCCCAGAAGCTGGAGCCAGGCTCTGCTGGGTGATGCCCAATGCCAGCACAAGGGGCAGTGGTGGAAGCTGAGGCAGAGGAAGTTCCATGCAAACAGGAGGAAGAATTTTTTGCCTGTGAGGGTGAGAGAAGCCTGTTGGAGGCTGCCCAGGGGGGTTGTGGAGTCTCCCTCTCTGGAGATATTCCAACCCCAGCTGGCTGTGTTCCTGTGTGAGCTGCTGTAGGTGCCCCTGCTCTGGCAGGGGGCTTGGACTGGATGAGCTCTGGAGCTCCCTTCCAGCCACTGACATTCTGTAGCTCTGTGATTCCATGATCTGGGCAGCTGGGAAAGAATCCTGGCACCTGAGAGCACAGCATGGCTCCATGAGACCACGGCAGGAGCCTGGCTGAAGCAGCAGCAGCTGCCCACCTGCAGGGCTAATACAGGCAGTGTAGTAAAGCTTTGGCACGGTCTCCTACAGCATCTTCCTGGAGAAAGTGGCTGTTTATGACCTGGATGGATGGATGCTTCTCTGGGTTAAGAACTGGCTGGATGCCCAAGCCCAAAGAGTGGTGGTGAATGGAGGTCAACCCAGCTGGTGGCCAGTCACAAGTGGTGTTCTCCAGGGCTGAGTTTTCAGGCTAGTTCTCATTAATGTCTTTAACAGTAATCTGGATGAGGGGACTGAGTGTTCCCTCAGTAACTCTGTAGATGGCACTACCCTGAGTGGGAATGTTGATCTGCTTGAGGGTAGGGAGGCTCATAGAGGGACCTGAACAAACCTGATGGATGGGCTAAGGTCATTGTATGAGGTTCAAGAAGGCTGAGTTCTGGGTTCTGCACTTGGGGCACAACAGCCCCATGCAATGCTACAGGCTTGGGGTAGAGTGGCTGGAAACTGCCTGGCAGAGAAATACCTGGGGGTGCTGGCTGACAGCAGCTGAACATAAGCCAGCAGTGTGCCCAGGTGGCCAATAGGCCAACAGCATCCTGGGCTGGGTCAGGAGCAGTGTGCCCAGCAGGAGCAGGGCAGGGGTTGTTCCCCTGGACTCAGCACTGCTGAGGCCACAGCTTGCTTGAGTTTTGGAGCCCTCACTACAAGGAAGACATTGAGGTCCTGGAGCAGGACAGACACATTCTCTTTCCTCCCTAGTCACAAGTGATAGGATGAGAGGTAAGGGCCTCCAGTTGCACCAGGGGAGGTTTGGGTTAGATATTAGAGTAAACTTCTTCACCAAAAGGCTTGTCAATCACTGGCTCCCCAGGGAGGTGATTGAATCCCCCTCCCCAGAGCTGTTTAAAAGAGGCAGAGATGTGGGGCTAAGGGACATAGTTTGGCCCCAGCCTCGGTAGGGTTAGGTAGTGGTTGGACTAGATGATCTTAAAGGTCTCCTGCAAGCAAACCCAGGTAATGATTCTGTGTTTCTGTTAGCAGTTCCCCTGGTACCCAGCAGCTACCTACAATCCCCTGCGGGATGTGCAGAGCCTGCAGCCGGAGCTGCTTGGCAGGGCAGAGGATGTGGGTGTGCTTGTTCTCAGGTTGCTAGGAGACCTTCTATTTCCCAGCTCTAATCTCTCAAATAAAAGGGATTACTACTTCCACATTTCAAGAAGAAAAGAGACGTTTTTACACTTGTTGCCAGGGCTGAGGTCTGCTGCAGGCATGGGTCACACTCCTGCTGCGCCAGGCACTCTGGGCAATGAAGCTGCAGACTGGCCCAGGTCTTGCTCCCAGCCAGCATTTGAGTGGGAACTGCTCCCTCAGGGATTATCTGAGCTGGTTTTAGCCACACCTGCAAATCTGTGCATCAAGTAATGCCTTGGGGAAGAAATGGGAAGAACCACAGAGGTTAGGTACCCCTCAGAAAAAGCTGCTGCTGCTGCACAAGGATGTTTTGCACTACCAGTTTGAACTTGTGAGCCTGAAGACTACCTAAAGCTTGTTTCATGCTCCTAGGAGAAAAAGGTATAGGCTTTGGTTTAGATCTCCAGTGACCTCAATGGCCAGGGACACAAACCCAGCAAGACCACTCCAGTAAGGTACTTGGATTAGTAAGGTACTTGCATTCTGCTTTGCCTTTTTTGGACCTCCTGAGGTTCTCCTGAGAAGGTTAAGTGCAAGGTCCTGCAGCTGGGTCAGGGCAATTCTCATTGTCAATACAGGCTGGGGGAGGATGGGACTGAGGGTAGCCCTGCAGAAACAGTCAGGGGGATATGAGTGGATGAGAAGCTGGATATGAGCCAACAACCCACACTTGCAGCCCAGAAGGCCAAGGGCAGCTGGGGCTGCATCCAAAGCAATGTGGCCAGAGATGGAGAGGGGGGATCCTGCCCCTCTGCTCTGCTCTGGAGAGACCTCACCTGCAGGGCTGTGTGCAGCTATCAGACCCCAACACAAGAAGGACATGGACCTGATGGAGCGAGTCCAGAGGAGGGCCACCTGTGTGGACTACCCTAAGTGATGCTGCTCTGGCAGGGGGCTTGGACTCAATGATCTCTGGAGGTCCCTTCCAACTTCTAATGTGCTGTGGTAATGTGAAGACTCTTTTCAAATAAAAATGAAGATGTGCCAGGATGGACACATTCTGATATTATTGTTGACATCAACTAGAGAAGAATCATAGAATGGTGCAGGCTGGAAGGGACCTCCAAAGCTCATCCAGTCCAACTCCTCTGCACTCAGCAGGGACATCCTCAGCTGGATCAGGTTGCCCAGAGCCCTGTCCAGCCTCAACTTGAATATCTCCAGGGATGGGACCTCAGTCACCTCTATGGGCCAAAGAAAGACCAATTGCAGTTCAGAGCAAGAGTTCTTCAACATTTTCTCCTTCATTATTTAGAAATAAAATATTTGTCTTTCAGGAGAGGCTTAGGAGCCTAATTAAGCGGGATATGTTTTGGAATTGCTGCACTTTCTAAGTCATCACTTTTTGGGATGAAAGATTTTCCATTCCTCCGGCAAATATCTTGTTTGGACTAAGATTTTCTGCAGTTCCTAAATCTGCCTTCCAAGTCTGGTCATTTGCAAACTCTTCCATACCTGCTTTGCTGTACTTTGCATTTCAGTAGTTCAGAATGGAGTTTTGCAGCAATGCTCCAGCTTGATCCCATGGTGAAGCTCTTCAGCCTCTTGTCCTGCCTCTTCCTTACTTGTCTTTTGATTTCTGATTTCTTTCCTTCACCTATTCAGTGATGGAAAATTTGCTTGCAAGTTTTGCTTTTTGTAAGCTTCTCTTATGAGGAGCAGACAGATTTGGCACTGCCTGGTAAGGCTTTGTTCTGGCTGTAGCTTCGCGATGGCTCTAACAATGCATGCTGATAGCTGTGCCATTCAGAGCCTTTCCAAGAGCAGCAGGCTGGTGTCTGAGTAATGCCACTGAAAGCCAGCACCAGAAAAACGAAACAGAAACCTTTGTGCTTAGGTTCTGAGATAAAAGGTTTGGTTTAATTTTCATGGGACTGAGATCCCCTGGCTGAAAAAAAGTTTTAGTCAACACTTTTGGGAGAGAAAGGGCAGAGCAGCTCACAGTGCTGAAAGCAGCTCCTGCAGCTGTCATTACCTTGCATCCATCTTTGGCTTGGCACCTGGCAGAAAAATTAATAACTGCTGTTAAGGAAATCAATTCCTTCAAACATATGAAAGATATGGAAAATCCTGAACTTCACCTGAACACTTCAACTTACTCACCCAAAAGCTTGAGAGGAGAAAAATGCCAAATATTAACATTATGATTAGAGAAAAACACAAAATTAAGGACACTGTGTTAACCTTCTGAGTGATGAGGCTGTGCCTTATTCCCCCGGACTCTGCTCTGCTCAGACCCCACATCCAATCCTGCCTCCAGCTCTGGTGTCCCCAGCATAAGAAGGACACAGAGCTGCTGGAGTGAGTCCAGAGGAGACCACAAAGGTGATCCAAGGACTGGAGCAGCTCTGCTGTGAGCACAGGCTGAGGGAGCTGGGGGTGTGCAGCCTGGAGGGGAGAAGGCTCCAGGGGGACCTCAGAGCTGCCTGCCAGGACCTGAAGGGATCCTGCAGGAAGGCTGCAGAGGGATTGTTCATGAGGATGTCTGAGGCAGTCCAAGGGGGAATGGTTTGAAGCTGAGGCAGAGCAGGGTTAGAGTGGAGCTGAGGAAGAAGTTCTTCAGTGCCAGGGTGGTGAGACTCTGGCACAGGCTGCCCAGGGAGGCTGTGGATGTGCCCTCCCTGGGGGTGTTCAAGACCAGGTTGGACAATGCCTTGAGCAGCCTGGGCTAGTGGAAGATGTCTCTGCCCATGGTGGGGAGATTGGAGTAGATGATGTCTCAGGTCTCTTCCTACCTCAGCCATTCCATGGTTCTATGATATTTAAAAGCTTTCAGTCATAAAGTTCACTTATTGTGGAGAGAGGGAAAGAGTTAATAAAGAGTCGATAAAGTTTTTTTCCTAATTATTCTTGAATAAATTCATGCTCTCTGCCAACTTTCCTGATGCATAGAGAAAACCTGAAAGCAAAGCAAATAGCTGAAAATACTCCTCGGGGCTGATGGAGCACCAAGCTTTGCATCACCAAGCTCCAGAAATCCATAGCTTCACAGGCTTTAGAACTTTAGAAGGTTTAGGCCATTCCTCTGACCCTGGACAAGCCTCCACAACAGTTTTGGTGCTGTCCCCACCCACGTCCTTAACAGAGCTCTCATTTGTTTGCTTTTTCTCCTCACAGAATGAGTTGGTTTGGCAATTCAGAACATGGCTCATTGCCTTTGTACCAGACAGACACACATGGGAAATGCGCACTGCAGGTTCCCAAGGATGCAGAAGGAGATGACTTTGTCCCCCAGACAGGATCACAGCTCACAGGATGTTAGGGGTTGGAAGGGACCTCTGGAGAGCTTCCAGTCCAACACCCTGCCAGAGCAGGACCAGAGAATCCAGCACAGGTCACACAGGAACACATCCAGACAGGGCTGCAAAGGCTCCAGACGGGGAGACTCCACAACCTCTCTGGGCAGCCTGCTCCAGGGCTCTGTCCCAGTCAAGAAGTTCCTCCTCCTGCTGAGGTGGAACCATCACAGCCATGCAGCTCCTCCACCTCCTTGTCTTACTATAAGCCAATTCCTTTCTACTGCTGGTTCTTCTACCACCTCTATACTGATGTTCTGCCTTGTCTCTTGCAACACATTAAATGGCTCTTCTGCACAGGCACATTTGAAGGCAAAGATTCCTTAACCAGTTTGTCCCTTTGGCCACTTTCAAGGGAGAAAAGATCTGAGTCACAGCCACAGAGACAGAGGGAGTGCAGTTTGACAGTGCCTCTTACAGGTGTGCAAAATGCACCTCAGTGCAAGAGAGATGTGGAGGTGCTGGAGCCAGGGCAGAGGAGGGCAAGGAAGCTGGGAAAGGTCTGGAGAAGAAATGTGCTGGAGAGAGACTGAAGGAGCTGGGGCTGGTTAGTGTGAAAGAGAGGAGGCTGAGGGGAGACCTCCTGGCTGTCTGCAGCTCCCTGCAAGGAGGTTGTGGAGAGGTTGGTGCTGGTCTCTTCTGCCAGGTGATTAGTGAGAGAAGAAGAGGGCAGAGCCTCAAGCTGCCCTTGGGGAGGTTTAGAGTGGCCCTTAGGCAGCAGAGTGGTCAGGGCTTGGAATGTGCTGGGCAGGGAGGTGGTGGAGTGCCCAAGGCTGGCTGTGTTTGAAGGTGGTTTGGCTGTGGTGCTTGGGGCTGTGGTTTAGGGGTGCCCCTTTTGGAGTAGGGTTAATGGTTGCGTTGGGGATCCTGAGGGGCTTCTCCAGCCTGAATGTTGCTGTGATTCTGTGAAATAATTAGCAGAAGCTGCCTCAGGAGCTCAGGTTTCTCTGCACATCCCCCCTGCACTCCCTGTCTCTCTGTTCCTCATCCCTTTTACCTCCAGTTTCTCCCACACATGCTCCCTTCCTCCCAGCACTCCTGTATTTATTCTCACATTCCCTCAAGCATTTTCTACTTTGCAAGTCACACAGTTTCTAAAGGGGCAACATGAACTTTGACTGGCTTGAAATGCCTGCTTTTGACTGCCAGCCAGGAGGACAAAGCAGAGGATGAATGCTGAGTTCACTCAGCAACCTTTATTTGAATGGGACAGAAATGGGGACCACACTACCCCTCCCCCCCCCCAGCTTCTATAAAATCTGTAGGAATGTAATATCCTCCAGACACTCAGCTTGCTGTGAGAGCTTAGTGGGCAGGGAATTCAAAAGGTCATCTGTGATCCAGAACTTCTCTGGCAGTAGTGCCTCCTCCCTGTGGGATGCAGTCCAATGTACACAGGAGAGGAGACACCACTCTGCCCCTCCTGAGGTTTGTTATTCTCTTCTATATGCTTTGCTTCTCCACTTTCCTGTCCCACCCTCTGCTCTCCTCTGTTGTACTCCAGTGCAAGCCTCTCTCTGTTTCTCTTCCTATACCATGGGGGAGGGAAATGGGGTCTGGTTTATACCAAAAAAATCACAGAGTCACAGAAAACATCCATTTAGAAGAGACCTCCAAGCTAATCCAGCCCAATCCTTGACCCAGCACTGAAGGATCAGCATGAGACCATGTCCCTAAGCACCAGCTCTACAGGCTGCTGGAACACCTCCAGGGATGGGGACTCCAGCACTGCCCTGGGCAGGCCATTCCAATGTCTGAGATCCCTTCCAGCACAGAAATATTTCCTGAGATCCAGCCTGAACCTGCCCTGGTGCAGCTTGGAATCATTTCCTCTGGTTCTGTCCCTTGACAGCAAGGAGCAGAAGCTGTCCCCTCCTTGCTCCAGCCTCCCCTTCTCAAGGAGCAGAAGCTGTCCCCTCCTTGCTCCAGCCTCCCCTTCTCAAGGAGCAGAAGCTGTCCCCTCCTTGCTCCAGCCTCCCCTTCTCAAGGAGCAGAAGCTGTCCCCTCCTTGCTCCAGCCTCCCCTTCTCAAGGAGCAGAAGCTGTCCCCTCCTTGCTCCAGCCTCCCCTTCAGGTAATTGCAGGAAGCAATGAGGTCTTCCCTCAGCCTCCTCTTCTCCAGACTGAACAATCCAGGTTCCCTCAGGCACTCCTTGTAGCCCAGGTACTCCAGTCACAAACCACATCCAAGTAAAATTAGTGTAGCACTTGGCCAGGGGGCAGGGGAAACAAAACCAAGTCTGGTGACAGGTACCTAGCACCTGCAGTGAAGAGTCTGGTAGACTGAGGTCCCCTAGGGAAATCCATCATCCTTGAGGTGGTCTGCAAGTTACTCTATGGAAATCCATCATCCTTGAGGTGGTCTGCAAGTTACTCTATAGAAATCCATCATCCTTGAGGTGGTCTGCAAGTTACTCTATGGAAATCCATCATCCTTGAGGTGGTCTGCAAGTTACTCTATGGAAATCCATCATCCTTGAGGTGGTCTGCAAGTTACCCTATGGAAATCCATCATCCTTGAGGTGGTCTGGAAGTTACTTTAGAACTGATTCAGATAGTGAAAACAAATGCCACCACAGAAAAACATTAATTGCAACTCCAAACTTGCTCCTGTACAAGTAGCTCTGTGTGAGTGGGAGATGCTGCTCAGGTGCATGTGTTTGCTGCCATACAAGGTGGTAGAAGGATCAAAAACCTCAGCATGAAGCATTAATGTACAATAGAGCAGAATCTCCTTGCAGTCCACACCCTTGTGACAATCTAAACCATTCTGCTTTAATTTCCTCACTTAGACTTTGTCAACTGGAACTATTTAGTCTTTTAAGGTAAAGAGTGTTCAAGCTGCCACCTTTAATGGGTGCTGCAGGCAAGGGGCACCTCCAAACCAGAGCACTGGAGGCTTCATTCAAACAGGAGGCAAAACTTCTTTCCTGTGAGGGTGCTGGAGCCCTGGAGCAGGCTGCCCAGAGAAGTGGAAGATTCTCCTTCTCTGGAGACTTTCAAAACTCACCTGGATATGTCCCTGTGCAACCTAATCTAGGTGAGGCTGCTTTAGCAGGGAAGTTGGACTGGTGATCTCTGGAGGTCCCTTCCAACCCCTAACGCTCTGTGATTCTGTTGCATGTACAAGATCGTGCAGAAAAGCACAAGGATGACTCCACAGACATGGGGACAATTTTGAAGGACTTTTAAACCATAACAGAACACAAAACAGCTACAGCAAGAGTGGAAGATGTTTTAATCAAGTCTAAACTAAGACAAATCTCTGTATGTCCCTTGCCCACTCATCATTTTCTCCCTTCAGGGTGAAAAAAATCCTCTTAGACTCCTGGAGAGCATGGTGCTGACTCTGGCTTCAGTGAAGTGGCCTTCTTCATCTTCTCCAGCACTCTGCTGAAGCTAGCAAGTTCTTGCTGTTTGTAATTAGCTTGGTTTGCTTTGGTTTATGAGGGTTTGGGGTTTTGTTTGTTTTTTCTTTTAAAGTTGCATAGAGTAGTTCTAGAAATCTTACTAAAAGTCACAACTTCCCCCTGGAGATCACCAAGGCAATGTTCCTGCAGAAGGTATTTTTCGTGGAGCAGCAGAGGGCATGAGGAGCAGTGCTGCAGGCTCTGCTGAGGCTGGGGGAACAGCCTGCATGGCCCAAGAGCAGGAAGGAAGGACAAAATGATGGTTCCATGGCATCCTACCTGCTGGAGACAGCATTTGCAGCTGTTGTCAGTGTGCTTGGGGGTGATGGCCACCAAGGCCTTACCACCCAGCTGTGTCCTCATCCAGGACAGCCTGGGATCTGATGCCACAGCACCAGGGGCTGCTCAGGAAGTGCCCCACGGGGCCAGACCCCAAGTCCTTGGGCCACTGAGCACCTGTTGGTGTTTCCTCTGGGCATGGTCACCTCACACCTCCACTTCTGGAGATGGGAGAGGGAGAATGGCATTGATGAGCTTGCACTATAGGAATATAACCAGGGAGTTTAGAGATGTGACAAGAGAGGCCAAGGCTCTCTTAGAAAGAAGTTTTGCCAGGGAGGGGAAAGAGAACAAGCAGAGCTTTTTCAAATACATCAGTGACAAAAGGAAGAGCAGTGAAAAAGCCTCCCCAGTTAAAGAGAGACAGGGACCTGCTGGAGACAGTCCAAGTGAGAGGCAGGAGGATGCTTAGGGGACTTGAGCATCTCCCTGGGAAGAGAGCCTGAGAGCCCTGGGGCTGTTTAGTGTGGAGAAGAGAAGGCTGAGAGGGGATGTGATCAATGTCTCTCAGGAGCTGAGGGCTGGGGGTCAAGTGGAGGGGGCCAAGCTCTGCTGGGTGCTGCACAGCAAGAAGCCAAGGAGCACTGGAGACAAAGTGGAAGAGAGAAGGTTTCATCTCAAGAGGAGGAAAAACTTCTTTGGTGTGAGGGTGAGGGAGCCCTGGAGCAGGCTGCCCAGAGAGGTTGTGGAGTCTCCTTCTCTGGAGCCTTTCCAAACCCATCTGGATGCCTTCCTGTGTGAGTCACTCCAGGTGAATCTGCTTTAGCAGGGGGCTTGGAGTAGATGAACTCCAGAGGTCCCTTTCAACTCCTACCACTCTATGATTCTGTGATATGAGCACTGTTATCAGGGCACATTTTAACAACTGCTGACAGTGGTTTTCAAAGACTTGTTTCACTCTTTCCTTTTGAAAACCAAAACAAGAAAGACTACAACAGATGCATTGGCTCCACAGTTGTTCTCTCTGTGTTTGCTGTTGGGATTTCATGTTGAGCAGGAGGTAGGCAGCAGGAATTGCATTAGCTGGTGTCAGGGTGATCATTTCACTCAAGCCCAGATGCTCCTATCTCACAGGACAGAGTATAATGAAATGAAGGCTGTGTAGCCTTTAGTGAGCAGCAGCCAAGCTCTCTCTGGATACACTCTGATGGCTCAATTCACACCGAGTGGTTATGTGGTACAGAGGAAGGTTTCTTGCTGGCCTGGGCAATCTCGTTAAGTTGTTTCCCTGAGATCTCTAAAGCTTCATAAAGCAAACAGCCTGTGGATTTCAGACACTCAATCCTGTTAAGTTGTTTCCCTGAGATCTCCAAAGCTTCATAAAGCAAAGGGATTGTGGATTTCAGACACTCAATTCTGTTGTTTCCCTGAGATCTCTAAAGCTTCATAAAGCAAACAGTTTGTGGATTTCAGACACTCAATCCTGTTGTTTCCCTGAGATCTCGAAAGCTTCATAAAGCAAAGGGATTGTGGATTTCAGACTCTCCATCCTGTCTGCCAGCCATGGGCTTGCACTTTGGCCACTAGCTGCTGTGCTGACTCACTTACTGACTCACCCAAGGAGCTTCATCTTGTGCAGTATTCATTTAGCTCAAGGAGAGGCATACCACGAGCTGTTGCCATTTTAACACACACACAGAGACACACAGAGACACACAGACACACACAGCCCCTTTCAGTTTCACCAAAGGCAGAGCTGGGCCAGAATGGGGAGATACAGCATTTGCTGCCCTGCAAACTTTGATCCTGTCAATGAAATTATTGGGAAATATTTCTGCACAGGGAGGGCTCTCAAGCATTGGAATGGTCTGCCCAGGGAAGTGCTGCAGTCAGCATCCCTGGAGGTGTTCCAGCAGCCTGTGGAGCTGGTGCTTAGGGACATGGCTTGGTGGTGACCCTGCAGTGCTGGGTCAAAGCTTGGACTGGATGAACTTGGAGGTGTCTTCCAACCCAAGACATTCTGTGAAAGTCCTGCTCTGGGGCATGCCTGCCCAGGGAGTCCTGGATGAGAGATACAATGGCTTTGGGTGTTGTAGCTGAGTCTCAGTCCCAGCTGCCACTACTTACAGAGTCCTACCACGAAGTGAGGCTTAGGAAAAGGGTGCTGGAACCCTCCCAGCAGCTACAGTTCAGTCACTTTCAATCTCTAATATAAAGCCACATTTGGGATATTATGAATCAGATTATAAGTGGATGCTTTCCTGGATGGAATCTGGGTTTCTACTTATTCTTTTTGACCTTAATCTATAAACAAACCAACCCTGGGACTATCCCAAGGCCAACAGCTCAGCCCCTTGCTGTTTATGTGCTTTGAGTTACAGCTTTCTGCAATTCTTACTTCAGCAAGCACACCCAGTGAAAACAGACAGCAGTATTTCCGCCAATAGCACTGCTGGAACAGGTTCTGGTCACAGAAGGGATGGCCAACTCATAATGTTTTGTCAGATCCCAAGTTAAGATGAAGAACTGTAACATTATTTACACCACCGAAGCTTTAACCTTCCTTCACCCAACCTCAGCTAGAAGAGGCATCCAAAGACAACAGGAGCAGCATCCTCCCTCTAATTAAATCAGAGCTGGCCAAGCCAGAGCTCAAGGTTTTTCTCCAAGCCCAGGCAGGGTTTCAGGCTGCTTGCCTTTGTGCCCCCGCTTCTTGTCAGTTTGGGAATCCAGAGGTACTTGGAGACTTGCTGTCACCCCACCCTGTTTACTCACATACTCAGGGGAGCAAGAAATAGCAGCCCCCAAGGGAGGTGACTGCTCAGATGGCACAAAAGGTCAGAAACTATTAATCCATAATCTCAGAGACATTTTTACCTCCCAAGGACACCTCTATACTGTAAGTCTGACAGGCAGTAGGATTTCATTTTAAATTGCTACCTCGTGGGCTGACAAAGAATCCCAGGCAGATAATTTCCTTGCCTTGGAGGTAACACATCACATACACTGCTGAGGAGGAGCTACCACTTCCCAATTACTGAGAAAAATTCCCATTTCTGGATACCAGGCCAGCTCAGGTAACAAAATGTTCTTTGTCACAGCTCAGTCACAGTTAGAAGCACATCTCACAGTGACCTGCAGCCTCTGGTGTGGTAAACTCCCTATGGCATTTTGGCACTGCAGGATTGGGTGGTAACCAGATCAGGAGGTTTCCAAAGTAGTAGAGTCCTGCACCTGGGGAGGAACAACACCACAAACCAGTGCAGATTAAGGGTTGACCTGCTGGAGAGCAGCTCCAGGGAGAAGGACTTCGGAGTGCTGGTGGGCAGCAAGTTCTGCATGGGACAGCAATGTGCCCTGGTGGCCAAGAGAGCCAATGGGATCCTGGGGTACAGCAAGCAAAGTGTGGCCAGCAGGGCTAGGGAGGTTCTGCTCCCCCTCTGCTGTGCTCTGCCCTGCTGAGACCACAACTGGTGTACCGTGTCCAGTTCTGGGCTTGCCTTCTGAAGAGGGATAGGGAATGCTGGAGAGTGTCCAAGGATGGGATATGAGGATGATGAAGGGACTGCAACATCTCTCTTATGAGGAAAGGCTGAGAGCTCTGGTGCTGTTTAGCCTGCAAAAGAGAAAGCTGAGAGAGGACCTTATCAATGTTTACAAATATCTGAAGGGTGGGTGTCAAGAAGAAGGGGCCAGGCTCTTTTTGGTGGTACCCTGTGATAGGACAAGGGGCAATGGACACAAAGTGGAACCCATGAAGTTCCACCTTGACATGAGTGGAAGCTTTTTTACTGTGAGGGTTCTAGAGCCCTGGTGCGGCTGCCCAGAGAGGATGTGGAGTCTGCTTCTCTAGACCCATTTGTATGTGTCCCTGTGACCTGCCCTAGGTGATTCTGCTTTGGCAGGGGGGTGGGCTCCAGGACCTTCAGAGGTCACTCCCAGTCCCTGCCATTCTGTCATTCTGTGATTTGAACAGTAACAGTCTGCCCAAACACATCCCTCTGGATGGTTCAGATGTCCTCCAGATACCACATAGGCTTACAGATTCACTCACAGCCAGGAATCATCCTTCCTCATTTTCTGGTTGCTTACTTGAGATCCCAAAGGTATGAGATGGAAGTTGAAGTGAGGAGATGATTTCTGTGAGAAATCAGCCACCAGTTACTCATGATCAGGGCACTGAGTAGGGACCTCTGGAAGTTTCAGCTGACCTTGCTCAGTGGTGGTGGAGCACTCTAGTGATGAAAGAACAGCAAAGTCCATAAAGAATTTCATCCTTTCTGGTTGGTGAGTTACAAAATGCAGAGCTAGGAGTGAACAGAACCATGGCACACTCCAGTACAGCAGCCACCATCCCTCACTGCTGCTTGAATAACCCTGAGTCTGCAGAAGGAGGAAGAGGTTTTGTTCATGCAGCTGGACTTCCACAATCATCAGAACAGGGTTCTCCATCCTTCATCCTCCTGTTCCCTGGCTTTGGGTTGTGCCTGCTGAAGACCCTTCTGGTTTAGGTAAGCGTGGTTGCACTCAGAAAGGAAGGCAACCTCCCTGCAGACACCTACAGCTCTGTGTGGAGCTGCAGATGCAAGAAGCAGGACCAGAAGTGAGGGAAGGTTCATGGACAGATGAATAGGAACTGAGCAGCTTGGGGTCAGCCTCCTGAAATTCCACAGATGTTGTTTATCCTCTGTGCCTTCATCCTCCTTGAAAATGGCTAAAATATCTTCTTTACCTCTGGAGACCCTTCAGGATGAACAACGTACCCAGCTACTCCTGTAATGAGGCCAGCTGAAGTGTATCTTGATAAGGCAAACATCTGCTGCCCTCTGTAACAGCCTTTCCTCTTTCCCCTATCTCCCAGGCAGCAAAGGAGGCTGTTCCAGGGGCAGAGATTATTCAGCTTTATGCCAGCATCTGCACAACTTTCGTCACCCTTTGCCTCATCACAGATTTTATCAGTGTCTCACCAAGCCACGCCTGGTTCCTCTGTATGAAAAGCAAACTTTCTGGCAGCATGGAGCTTTGAGAATGTTTGGCTCAAAGCAAGTCCTCCTTCCCCTCCTAGTCTGCACACCCTCGGTCTACCTGGCTCTGCATGGCTCTAAGGTAACAGGAGAGGGAGAGAAAATCAGGTCAAGAGTTGTTTTTCCCTCTGCTCCCACTGCCAGAGGCACAATTCAGTCTGACTTCTAGTTCACTTGCAAGGCTTTTACATAAGGCTCTGCAGAGTGCTGCTGGTAGACTTTCTTCAGTTAGCACTGGTAGATTGCCTTTAGGTAGTTAATTGTCTTTCTTCGACTTTACAGTGAAAGTCTCTGGGACAATGAAAGCTGCTGTGACACCAGCTTTGGCCTGGCACTCCAAGTACAGAGGTCTGCAGGAAAATTGGGATACTGGATGACTTCACTTGCCCACCATTTCCTTGGGGAATGTCCAATGTCAGGCATTGCGACAGGCTGCCCAGGGGGGTGGTGGAAATGTGGGGACATGGCACTTGGGGAAATAGAATCATAGAATGGTCCAGGCCAGAAGGGACCTCCAAAGCTCATCCAGTCCAACCCCTCTGCACTCAGCAGGGACATCCCCAACTAGAGCAGCTTGCCCACAGCCCTCTCCAGCCTCACCTGCAAGATCTCCAGGGATGGAGCCTCAACCACCTCCCTGGGCAACCTGTGCCAATGTTCCACCACCCTCCTGCTGCACAACTTCTTCCTCACATCCAATCTCAAGCTGCTCTGCTCTCCTTTGAAGCCATTGTCCCTGCTCCTGTCCCTGCAGCCCTTTGCAAACAGTCTCTCTGCAGCCTTCTTGGAGCCCTTTCAGGTCCTGGCAGGCTGCTCTTAGGTGTCCCTGCAGCCTTCTCTTCTCCAGGCTGAACACCCCCAGCTCCCTCAGCCTGTCCTCCTGGCAGAGCTGCTCCAAGCCCCTGAGCATTTTCCTGGCCTCCTCTGGCCCCTCTCCATCAGCTCCATGTCCTTCCTGTGCTGAGGGCTCCAGAGCTGCACACAGCACTGCAGGGGAGGTCTGAGCAGAGCAGAGCAAAGTGGCAGAATCACCTCTCTGGCTCTGCTGGCAATGCTGCTTTGGATGCAGCCCAGGCTGTGATTTGCCTTCTGTGCTGCAAGCTCACACTGCCTGCTCCTGGCCAGCTTCTCCCCCACCAGCACCCCCAAGTCCTTTTCCTCAGGGCTGCTTTCTGTTCCCTCCTCCCCCAGTCTGTCTTGCCAGGGAGGACTGTTCAGCCCAGGTGCAGAACCCTGCACTTGCTCTGATTGACCCTCATGAGGTTTACCTGGACCTGGTTCAGCTGTCATGAAAGCAGTTGATGAAGATTTGATCTCTGGTAGCTGCATTTCATAACCACAGACAGCACTGTGGCAGCCTTTGTATGGAGGGGAAAGCAAGCCTATGGCAGCTTCACCTGAAGCCTTGTCAGAGACTTGGACTTCTGCCTTCTGACATTCCAGCAGTGGTTGCTGCTTTAGGAACTCTCAGGTCTAAGCCCTACAAGAATTTGCTCTCCTTTCCCTCTTGTTCAAGTCCTGGGTAGACAGAGGCCTTCTCCTAACAGACAGCTGGAATGCTAATTCCCACTTGTGAGAGCCTTGGGACTCTCTCCTGATTACATCTCTTGTAGAGTACAAAACTGTTTTTCCAACTTGAGAAGCCTGTCATTAGCCAAGCTTCTCGTGCTGATATTTTTATCTGCTACACTGTGTCATGCTCTGCAGCCTAGTGAGACAAACCCCTCTGCACTCCTTAGGTAGTAGAGCAGAACTAAGGGTTTGAAGCGTTTGGTTGCTTCCCTTGCTGAGAATTAGCTCCTCTTTTTTTGCTAGGAAGATGTTAATGTTACGATTTTTCAGACCACTGTGCTCATTTCATTATGTTCATGCTTGAGATCTCCATGCAGGAGCACTTGAAAGGAGATAGGAAGCCCTGCTGCAAATAATAGCAAAAGTAAAGATAATTAAGCTATAAAAATCTTAGCCAGCCCTCGGTGTAAATCACTCTGAATCTGTCTCTCCAGATTTGCTTTCCCAATAATCACTCCTGTTCAGACTGCATCATCAGGCACTATGGAAAGCTTGGAAGGGTACCTTGGTTTACATGACAGCTATCTGGAATTCTTTCCAAAACTACAAAATATCCTTTCCTACCCCAGAACCACCAGGGACTGAGGAGAGGAGGAGAAGGAAACTGCCAGACAGATTTGGGCAAAGCTGGGGCTGCTGTTGATTGTTTGGATAATTATTATTGCTGCTGGTTTTGTTGTCGCTGTTATGAGCCACAAAGATGATCCAAGGGCTGGAGCAGCTCTGCTGTGAGCACAGGCTGAGGGAGCTGGGGGTGTGCAGCCTGGAGAGGAGAAGGCTCCAGAGGCAACTCAGAGCTGCCTGCCAGGACCTGAAGGGATCTTGCAGGAAGGCTGCAGAAGGATTGTTCATGAGGGTGTCTGAGACAGGCCAAGGGGGAATGGTTTGAAGCTGAGACAGAGCAGGGTTAGAGCAGAGCTGAGGAAGAAGTTCTTCAGTGCCAGGGTGGTGAGACTCTGGCACAGGCTGCCCAGGGAGGCTGTGGATGACTCCTTCCTGGAGGTGTTCAAGGCCAGGCTGGATACAGCCTTGAGCAGCTGAGTCTAGCTGAGAGGTGTCCCTGGGCATGGCAGGGAGGTTGGAGCAGGTGAGCTCTGAGGTCCCTCCCAAGCTAAGCCATGCTGTGATTCTCTTAAGTGGGTTGTATATAGTCTTTTAAAGAAGTTGGTGATATGGATGTGCCTGAACACAGTATAACTTACCGGTGTTGCACACTGCAAAGAAGGTTTCTGAACTCCCAGAAGAAGCCTGAGGAATTGAACATGAACAGACTGAGAAGGGACAACTAGTTAGTGGGCTGCCTAGGCAGCTCTGAAGAACTGGAGGCACTTGGCTCCAGCAAAAGCCATCTGGAATATTTCCTTTTGTGCTCAAATCTTAACCAGAAAGAAATGTCAGAGGGGGAAGGTAGAGTCACAGAAAGCTGCAACAGCTATCTGGAAGCCCTAGGAAATGTCTGAGGCCCCAGTTAGTGCAGCTAGAACATGCCAGAGGAATGCAGGTGACAGGTGTAGGGAACAGCTATAAAGGAATATTGCAGTGAAGCACAAGGGGAAAAAATTCCTGTTTACTTTTATCTCATTTGCAACTTCTGTCCAAAACAAACCTCTAAAGCCTGATGTTAAATGTTGCTAATTAGGCCTTTTTTCCCAGAGCCATTCTGGTGCTGGGAACAAGATGGGCATGGATGGAATCAGCAGAGTGGGGTATGGTAGCAACAAGAACAACCAGGCAAAGGTCTCACTTGCCCTGTGTGTGGCAATGAACATCCTTCCCATCTTGTGCTCAGGCAGCCAGCCTGGGAACAACAGCACTCTGCCTTTAAGCACTAAAGCAGAGATGCAGGCCACAGTCCCCACAGCCTGGCACTGTCCCCACAGCCTGGCACCGTCCCCACAGCCTGGCACTGTCCCAGCCCCTTGCAGCAGTGCCCTGCTATGAAGATGTGCAGGGCCAGTGCACATCTGACACATCTGCTGCTGGCATGAGCTGCTGCAGCCCTCCTTGACTTGCAGAGATGAAACTGCAGTGGAAATGCTGTGAAAAATATTTGTGTTCTGGAGTTTGTGTGGTGGCTGCACATTATCAGGTCAGGAAAGTAGATCCAGACTGTGGAGGCTAAGGGGAATCATAGAACTGCAGAACTGCTCCAGCTGGAAAAGGCCTCCAAGATCATTGACTCCAGCAGTTCCCATCCCTGGCCACTCTTTCAGGAAAGAAATTATTCTCAAGAACCAAACTAAATCTTCCCTGGTGCTCCCTGAGGCCATTTCTTTTTATCCTATTACTGTGTTACTAGGGGGAAGAGCCCAACCTTCACCTTACTCCAACCTCCTCTCAGGGAGCTGTAGAGAGCAATGAGCTTTCCCTTCAGCCTCCTCTTCTCCAGACTGAACACCCCCAACTCCCTCAGCTGCTCCTCACCAGCTCTGTTCTCCAGACCCTTCCCCAGCTTGGTTGCCCCTTTCTGGACCCCCTCCAGCCCCTCAATGTCCTTCCTGTGGCAAGGGGCTCAAAACTGAGCACGGTTCAAGGATCAAGCGATGTAAAACTCCCTGTGCTGCATCAACACTTCTTGCCTAAATGAGCACAGCAAGACCCCTGTGCTCCAGATGGCCTAACCCAGGTGTGGACTTCCCTCCATGCACTAATCTCCTGCCATGGGAAGCTGAGTCTCCAAGTGGCCCAGCTTCACCTCTGGCTGGGCAGCTACCTGCCAGCTAAATCTGATCAGGGCTTGTGATGGCAGGGAAAGGGAGAAAGTAAGTGTGTGTGTTTGTAAAGCCTCTCTCCACCTCCCATGCACAAAAAAAGTGTCATCATCCAAATCCTTGGGAGCACAGTTTTATGGTTCAGGTGCAGAGCTCACAAAGAGATGCCAAAACAAAGCTCTGTTGTGGGCCAAAGCCACCCAGGGCTGCAGCCAGGCAAGAAGGGAAAGGAAGGGAAGAGAGGTGATTTTGCTAAACCAACTTATCCATGCTTCAGTTTCTCTGCCAGCCAGATTCGTGTTCCAGCTCCCTGCCATGAATTATTGCTCTTGAACCAATATCAAGCACAAAGACAAAGCCAGGTCTCATCCTTTGCAAGCCTTAGTGGCAGGGGCTCGCAGAGCCTGGTGCTCCAGGCAGGGCTGAGCTCGGGGCTCACTCTGCAAACAATTGACCTTTTGTCCTGCTCCTGGGAAGGTACACAGCAGGCTGGGTGTGCTCAGCAGCACCTCAACGGCCTGGGCTGATCTCTGGCTGCAAGGTGATGAAAAAGGGATCAGGGTGAGAGAAACCCTCCGTGCTCAGAGCAGGAGAGCCCTGCCCACCCCAGAGGAGAACGGAGACCTGTGCCCAGAGCAGCCGTGGGAATGCAGCGGCAGCGCTGTGATCCTGCAGATGCTGCAGCCCTGCCAGATCTAACAAACTGCCTCTGGAACCAGTGCCAGCTGCCAAATATTGCCAACCACCACGCTGGCACCTGCCAACCAGACAGCCTGCCACAGTGAGTTATGGCTGCTGAAATGTCCATCTGCTGAGGGCTGCTGGAAGGATCCTGCTCTGGCAGGCGAGTTGAATCCATGGCCTCTTTGAGATCCCTTCCAACCTCTCATGTACTGTGATACTGTGAAGGGCAGGCACTGCCTCCATGCCCAGTGGGGCCTCCCCACTCCCCTCGAGGTCAGGAGCAAGGAGATGGATTCACACCTCTTGTTTCCTTATCCTTTCCTTCTTTTGCACTTCCCACCGCAGGCAGCTCCAGTTTGGATGCAAACAATTTTTCCCATGCAGGAAAAAAGAGAGAAAAATCTCATATCTCAAAATAACCCTCAAGAGAAAACAAACCCTGAGCAGTAACCAAGGCAAAGTTCTGACTCTGAGAAGAAAAACTGGCAGGAGCTCTGTGAAACCATCCAGCAGCTTCTGCAGGCTGCCTCTCCTGCTGCAGTTTTATGGAGAAGGTACTCAGGAAGCACGGATGGGATGGAGGAGGCAGAAAGAAAAGACCCAAGAGTGATAAAACAAGGAGTTAGAGTAGAAACCTCATTGTTCTGGGTAAACTAATAGAATCACAGAGTTGTCAAGGCTGGGAGGGACCTCAAGGCTCATCCAGTTCCAACCCCCTGCCATGGGCAGGGACACCTCACACCACAGCAGGTTGCTCCCAGCCACATCCAGCCTGGCTGCAAAAACCTCCAGGGATGAGGCTTCCACCACCTCCCTGGGCAACCTCTGCCAGTGTCTCAGCACCCTCATGGGGAACAACTTCTTCCTGACATCCAATCTCAATCTCCCCACTCCATACAGTCCTATCATTCCCTGACACCCTCAAAAGTCCCTCCCCAGCTTTCTTGGAGCCTCCTTCAGATCCTGGAAGGCCACCAGAAGGTCTCCTAGGAGCCTTCTCCTCTCCAGACTGCACAACCCCAACTCTCTCGGTCTGTCCCCAGAGCAGAGCAGCTCCAGCCCTCTGCTCATCCTTGTGGCCCTTCTCTGGACACCTTCCAGCAAATGTGTACAGATACAGATCACTGAAACCACTGCACTCATATTAATGCTGGACAAACCCTTACTCAGAGGTTTCAGCTCACCTTCCCAAAGCAAAGGACTTCAGGTGCTACACAGACAGAGCCTGGCTGGGAACTGTTCAGCCTTGCTTGCCAGGATGTCTAAATCACAACTACCATCTGCTGCTCGTAGTGCTGCAGCACATAGCCCCAGAGCTCCTCCACGCATGACCTCATTGCTCTCTACAGCTCCCCGAAAGGAGGCTGCAGTGAGGTGGGGGTTGGGCTCTTCTCCTTAGTCTCAGGTGATAGAAGGAGACGAAATGGCCTGAAATTGTGCCAGGGGAGAGTTAGGTTGGAGATAAGGAAAAATCTCTTTCCTGAAAGAGCAGCCAGGCACTGAACAGGCTGCCCGGGGAGGTGGTGTAGTCCCCATCCCTGGACCAACCTGGGAGTTGGTCTCTTCTCCCAAGGCACCCAGGGACAGAAGGAGAGGACACAGTCTCAAGCTGCTCCAGGGGAGGAGGTTTGGGTTGGGTGTGAGGAAGAAATCTTCCCCAGAGAGAGATTGGCCATTGGGATGTGCTGCCTGGGGAGGAGGTGGAGTCACTGTTCCTGGAAGTGTTTAAAAAGAGCCTGGATGAGGCACTTGGTGCCATGGTTTGGTTGGTTGGATGATGCTGGGTGGTAGGTTGGACTGGATGAGCTCAGAGGTCTTTTCCAGCCTGGCTGATTGTGTGACTCTGATTTTCACAATGGAGGATCAGAGAATCATTTCAGTTGGAAAAGGTCCAACCACTCTGGTGCCAAACCATGTCCCTCAGCACCACATCTCTGTGCCTTTGAAACACCTCCAGGGATGGGGATTCAACCACCTCCCTGGGCAGGCTGTGCCAGTGTTTGAGCAATCCTTTGAGGGAAGATATTTGTCCTGCTATCCAGAACTAATGGCAAGTGGTCTGGGAAAATGGAGCTGGAAGACAGCTTTGAAATGTCCAGTTACAGCCCCATGACAGTTAGAGGTGTCCTGAAAGTTGGGACAAGCAGCAGCTGCTGAGCTGGATCCTTGCTCCTGCCACCCACACAGAAGAGCTGAAATCAGCCTTGAAGTGGTGGAGGAGAGCTGCCAAGGGAGATATATTTGAGGACCTTGGTAGTGACACTTTCTTGATGTGCCACTTGTGGATGATCCAGAGAGCACTGCAGAGTTCAGGTGTTTGGTGACCATTAACTGCAGACCTCCCTTGTTTGCTTCAGTGCTCTTGTGCTGTGGGAGGGGGAGCAGTGTGATGCTGGCAGCATGCTGGGACCATGAAAGTGCTGAGGAGCAGGGGACAAAGCTTTCCAACCTGTGGCACAACTCTGGTGCCTCCACCACTTCCCCATCTCCTACCCAAGGGACTGCTGACAGGAAGAGCTGTGAATTCCTAGGGGCGTTTGCAATCAGGGTGAGGAAACCCTGGAGCAGGCTGCCCAGGGAGGTGGTGGAGTAACCATCCCTGCAGGTGTTTAAAAGACAGGTGGGTGAGGAGCTTAGGGATGTGGTCTAACACACAGAATCACAGTGTCACAGTACATTAGAAGCTGGAAGGGACCTCCAGAGATCCTCCAGTCCAACCCCCTGCCAGAGCAGCAGCACCCAGGGCAGGCCACACAGCAATGCATCCAGGTGGGGTTGGAAAGGCTCCAGAGAAGGAAACTCCACAACCCCCCTGAGGAGACCCTTCCAGGGCTCCCTCACACCAAAGAAGTTTCTCCTCTTGAGATGAAACCTTCTCTCTTCCACTTTGTCTCCAGTGCTCCTTGGCTTATTGCTGTGCAGCACCCAGCAGAGCTTGGCCCCCTCCACTTGACCCCCAGCCCTCAGCTCTTGAGAGACATTGATCAGATCCCCTCTCAGCCTTCTCTTCTCCACACTAAACAGCCCCAGGGCTCTCAGGCTCTCTTCCCAGGGGAGATGCTCAAGTCCCCTAAGCATCCTCCTGCCTCTCCCTTGCACTTTCTCCAGCAGCTCTCTGTCTCTCTGGAACTGGGGAGCCCCAAACTGGACACAGGATTGCAGCTGTGGTCTCAGCAGGGCAGAGCAGAGGGGGAGCAGAATCTCCCTGGCCCTGCTGTGTGCAGGGAGATGTTAGGTTATGGTAGGACTAAAGACTTTAAGGTCTTCTCCAAGCAGGTGATTCAATGATTCTGTGGTCTGCAAAATGAGAGCAGTTCAATTAAGCCCTGCTGACATGGCATTCTGGGACAGGGCTCAGTGGGCAAGGTGCTGTTGGCTTGACACTTGGACTGGATGCTCTTAGAGGTCTTTTCCAACTGCAATGATTCTGTGGTGCTACTGGGGAAGAGCTAAGATATTGCAGCCTGCAGTTTCTAGCCTCAGCCATTGCAACAGCCTTTGTGGAAAAGGCTTAAATCATAATCCCACTGCAGAATAAGAACAGCACTGAATTCTCAGGAGGCTTTCACCAAATGCAGGTCTGGACAGGAATGGCAAATGAAGACTAAATATTGCATTAATAATCATTAAGCCTTCATTTTCCACATTGGTGTAACTTCTGACCTGAAGCTCCATTGCTTCTGGGTTTAAATCACCTAGTGGTTAAACCCTCATGGTTTGTTAACCTCTGACCTTGACTTTTATTAGAGATTCATAGATCCACAGAATGGGTTGGGTTGGAAGGGAGCTTAAAGCTCATCCAGCTCCAATCCCCTGCCATGGGCAGGGACACCTCCCACCAGCCCAGGTTGCTCAAGGCCTCATCCAACCTGGTCTTGAACACCTCCAGGGAGGAGGCATCCACAACCTCCCTGGGCAACCTGTGCCAGTGTCTCCCCACCCTCACTGCAAAGAATTTCTTCCTAATCTCCAGTCTCAATCTGCCCTCCTCAAGCTTGAATCCATTCCCTCTCATCCTATCACTTCAAGCCCTCTTATCAAGTCCCTCCCCAGCTTTCTCGTAGCCCCTTCAGGTACTGGAAGGCTGCTTAAGGTGTCCCTGGAGCCTTCTCTTCTCCAGGCTGCACAGCCCCAAATCTTTCAGTGTCAGGTGCCCCAGCCCTCTGCCCATATGCTCTTCATTGAGGGTATGGGTTTGTTGTACGCTAAGCAGCTCTGTCTTCTATTTCTCTATGTATTGAGCAAATGTTTTCATAACTGCAGAGGTGATGTGTTGGGACAGAAAGCTCTGGGGGCTTCAGACTGAAGATCTGCAGCCAGTGGTTGAAGTTATCTGTCAATGTTATGTGAGTTTGGGTATGAGGTTGAGTCGGAGGCAGAGACTGAATTAGACCTTGATATCAAACTGCATTAAGATAGAAAGCTCAGTACGGGAGAGACCTCAGGTCACAGCTCAACATTCATTGAGTTGTTTGCCCTTGTAGGAGGCAAGTGAGTGAGAGACAAGAAGTGCTGAGGGATTGCCTCACTTGGCAAGGCTTTTTTCACTGTGGAGCTGATTCCCTCCTCACAAACACAACAATGGCTTCAGCCTTATGACAGATTAGTCATAAGGAGAGGAGAGAAATTTGTCTGCCAGGACACCTGAAACAACAAAGCAACATGAGGGGAAAAAGAATGAATAGCAACTGAGCATTTGCTTTATGATCTAAGGATCATAGAATCAGAATGGTAGGGGTTGGAAGGGCCCTCCAGAGATCATGGAGTCCAAGCCCCCTGCCAGAGCAGGATCACCCAGGGCAGGTCACACAGGAACACATCCAGGTGGGATTGGAAAGTCTCCAGAGGAGTTAACTCCGCAATCTTTCTGGGCAGCCTGCTCCAGGGCTCCAGCACTCTCACAGGGAAGAATTTTCCCTCCTCTTGAGGTGGAACCTCCTGGGTTGCAGTTTGTGTCCACTGGCCCTTGTCCTGTCACAAGGCAGCATTGAGAAGAGCCTGGCACCTTCCTCCTGACACCCACCCCTCAGACACTTGCAAACCTTCCTCAGATCCCTTCTGAGGCTTTTTCCAAAGAACCCCAGGTCTCTCAGCTTTCAGAGGGGTATCAGAGAAGTATTCAGAGACCTCTGGGTAAGACTTGGAGTTCAATTTCTCCTGCAGTAGCAACTGCAGCTTGCAGTTTGTTGGTGTTTTGAGCAGGGATTGCTGCTGTATGGGAATTGGGGCACAGTCTGGTTTAAAGGGAAGAACCACCTGAGCCCAAAGGGCCTGTCTGGGACTCAGCTTTCCAGACACCCCCCACCTCTCCTGCAGAGAGGAGCTGGGGAGGCTTCAAAGGCTGAGGGAGGGCAGTCACTGTGGAACTGTGCCCCTGGTGATGAGCACAAAGCTGGGAGCACTGCTGGGAGCCCTTCCATGCACTCAGTAACCTACTTTTTAAGAGGCAGTTGTGTTCTGCCCTGCAGTCAGGAGTGTCACCCTGTTGAAGGCAACACTCTTATCACAACTACAACCAGAAGCAGGATTTTCCACGTGCAAGTCCAGAGGAGTCAACAAAAGGACGGTAGAAGGCAAAGGCTTCCCAGTAGCCTGGCTGCATTGCTCCCCCTGAAGGGAACCTTTCAGCTCCTGGAGAAGACAGACTGAGAGAGCTGGGGAAGGGAAGGAGACCTTAGAGAGGCCTTCAGTACCTGAAGGGGGCTGAGAAGAAAGCTGGGGAGGGACTGCTTGCAAGGGCTTGTAGCACTAAGGCAAGGGGCAATGGTTTGAAACCAGAGCAAGGTAGACTTAGCTTGGACATCAGGGAGAAGGTCTCCACTGTGAGGGTGGTGGAACACTGGAACAGGTTGCCCAGGGAGGTGGTGGAGGTCCACCCCTGGAGACATTCAAGGTCAGGCTTGATGGGGCTCTGGGCAACCTGATCTAGCTGGGGATGTCCCTGCTGACTGCAAGGGGGCTGGACTGGAGATGCTGCAGCAGACTGCCCAGGGAGGTTGTGGCTGCCCCCTCCCTGGAGGTGGTCAAGACCAGGTTGGATGAGGCCTTGAGCAACCTGATTTAGTGGGAGGTGTCCCTGCCCATGGCAGGGGGTTGGAACTGGATGAGCTTTGAGGTCCCTTCCAACCCAACCCATTCTATGAAAATATCTTCTTCCCATTCTACATCAGAAGAAGCAGGCAGGAGATGTTGCCTGAGGCTCTCCAGGGCAGAGACAGGAAGGGCAGCAGGGAGCCTGGTCCCCCAGCATGGCCTCCCACCGCCCTCAGGCAGCCAGAGCCCTGCCAGGAACCCCATCACTGGCAATGCCTTCTCCTGTCAAGGCTAGGTGAGCCACCCTGGCCCTGATGGTGCCCATTCCACCTCGATGCAAGCAAGCAGTTGTTAGCCTGAGTGCATCTCCACAAAGTAATGCCAGGGCATCCTACAAGCATCCTTACTCTCCAGCTGGATGAAAGCAGCAGGCATATGCTGCATGGATGAACACATCCCTTGCTCCTCTCTGCTGCAGAGGAAGTTCTGTATTTCAGATGCTGGTTCTGCTGTCATTTGTTCTGACCTGGGGTCTTCCCTGAGCATTCTGGCAACTGAACTGTTACAGCAGCAGTCTTGCTGTAAATAGCTCAGTTTCATTCAGACTTCATAGAATCACAGAATTGTCAGGGTTGGAAGGGACCTCAAGGCTCATCCAGTCCCAACCCCCTGCCATGGGCAGGGACACCTCACACCAGACCAGGTTGCTCACATCCACATCCAGCCTGGCTGCAAAAACCTCCAGGGATGAGGCTTCCACCACCTCCCTGGGCAACCTCTGCCAGTGTCTCACCACCCTCATGGGGAGGAACTTCTTCCTGACATCCAATCTCATCTCCCCACTTCTAGTTTTGCTCCATTCTCCCCAGTCCTATCACTCCCTGACACCTTCAAAAGTCCCTCCCCAGCTTTCTTGGAGCCCCCTTCAGATCCTGGAAGGCCACAAGAAGGTCTCCTGGGAGCCTTCTCTTCTCCAGACTGCACAACCCCAACTCTCTCAGGATGTCTCCAGAGCAGAGCAGCTCCAGCCCTCTGCTCATCCTCCTGGCCCTTCTCTGGACACCTTCCAGCACCTCCAGATCCTTCCTGGAACAGAGGCTCCAGCACTGGACACAGAGCTCCAGGTGTGGTCTCAGCAGAGTGGAGCAGAGGGGAGGAATCTCCTCCCTGGCCCTGCTGGCCACACTTCTCTTGCAGGATGCTTAGCAACAGAAATACAAATTCCCTCTCTCTGAATCACTGGACCTCCACATCCTCCAATGCAGCACAGGCTTCATCCCCCCACTGAGGGCATTTCTTTTCCCTTCCATTTCTTACACCCTTTATTTATTTCCCTCACGTCACTAGAACTCCCTGCAGCAGAGGTTTTCTTCAGCCAGGTTCACACAAGCTACCTCCTAGTCTGGAAATATTACTGAATAAAACTGGCTGCACTTGCACTGCAGATGGGAATTTTCTTTTGAACAAAATGCTGAATCCATTTGGAAAATTTAACTCTTTGGGTCCTTGTTAGTTTGGGCTCTCCCTCAACATCTGCCCTCTTCCTCCTTACAGCTTGTTCTTTCCAAAAGCTTATTACTGGATTGCCTTCAGACACTGCTGCCTCCCTAGAATGAATTATAACAGGATCATGTTAGCTCAGAGCCCTCTGCCTCAGGCGAGGTGGCAAGCAAGCCCAGAGCCTGCAGAGAGAATTGGTCTTTCTGCCCAGATAACCTGACCTCTGAGCAAGGCTGAACAAAGAGAGGATGTTCACTTTGCAGAGAAAGGGCCTGAGGGAGCAGGGTGCTGTTCAAGCACGTGGAAATAAAAGACTTTCAGAGGAAGGGAGAGAAGGTTTTCCTCTGTAGGCACAGAGAAGAGAAGGCAGGAATGGGTGAGCTGAACTGTGGGAGGGGGATTCAGATTGGACAGCAGAAAACCCTTATGAGAAACCCTAAAGCACAGTGAAGCTCTGGCCTTATTACCAGATGAGCCCTGGGATCCCCACTGCCAGACACCTCCCAGACCAAACATGTGGGTAAATATCTGTGAGCCACTGCAGAACTGCAGCTGACCCTCCCTCAAAATAGGGGTGAGTGGTCCTTTGAGATCCTTCTGAGTCCCTGCTGACACGATTCAGGCTTCGGTCACATCCCTTCAAACACACTCTGCAACATGACAGCTTATGGGCAAGACTGAGAAGGCAAATTAAGTTTAGAAGTTGGATCTTTGCTTAAAGGAGAGGCAAAAGCAATACCAACACCAACATCAGCAGCCCTTGAATTAGGAGTGAGTGACTGCCATAAACAAAACCTCCAGGGATGGAGCCTCAACCACCTCCCTGGGCAACCTGTGCCAGTGTTCCACCACCCTCCTGCTGCACAACTTCTTCCTCACATTCAATCTCAAGCTGCTCTGCTCTCCTTTGAAGCCATTGTCCCTGCTCCTGTCCCTGCAGCCCTTTGCAAACAGTCTCTCTGCAGCCTTCTTGGAGCCCCTTCAGGTCCTGGCAGGCTGCTCTTAGGTGTCCCTGCAGCCTTCTCTTCTCCAGGCTGAACACCCCCAGCTCCCTCAGCCTGTCCTCCTGGCAGAGCTGCTCCAAGCCCCTGAGCATTTTCCTGGCCTCCTCTGGCCCCTCTCCATCAGCTCCATGTCCTTCCTGTGCTGAGGGCTCCAGAGCTGCACACAGCACTGCAGGGGAGGTCTGAGCAGAGCAGAGCAAAGTGGCAGAATCACCTCTCTGGCTCTGCTGGCAATGCTGCTTTGGATGCAGCCCAGGCTGTGATTTGCCTTCTGTGCTGCAAGCTCACACTGCCTGCTCCTGGCCAGCTTCTCCCCCACCAGCACCCCCAAGTCCTTTTCCTCAGGGCTGCTTTCTCTCCCCTCCTCCCCCAGTCTGTCTTGCCAGTGAGGATTGTTCAGCCCAGGTGCAGAACCCTGCACCCTTGCACCACCTCTGCAGCCTGTCCAGGTCCCTCTGGATCCCATCCTGTCCCTCTATCCACTCAGCCTGGTGTCATCTGCACCCTGCTGATGGTGCCTGGGTCCCTCTGTCCATAGCATTGATAGAAATATTAACCAGCACAGGTCCCAGTACAGACCCTGAGGGACACCACTCTCACTGCTCTCCATCTGGACTTCATTGAGCTCCACACTCTGGATGTGAGCACCCAGCCAATCCCTTACCCACTGAGCAGTTCACCCAGCAAATCCATATCCCTCCAGCCTGGTGAGCAGGATGCTGTGTGGAACAGTGTCAAAGGCCTTGCAGCAGTCCAAAGAGATCCCCTCCAGAGGTTGTCCCTTGTTCCCTGCTGGGAAAAGCTGGCTGGGCTTAGTGCTTTCCTGCATGTGTGCCTTTCAGGGAAGGAAAAAACAATGATCCCCACTGGGGTTTAATTCTCCTTTTGCTCCTCTTACACCACTTCCAGGTATGAAAACAATTTACTTACAGTGTCAATTCTCTTGTACTTCTCAAGCTCAATTTTACCTCTTGTCTGGTAGCTGTTCCTATAGGCAGTTGCTAGGGAATAGAAGACTAATTGTCTTCATCTCAGCACGTGAAAAATCAGCTCTGCTACCCTGCTGCTGCTGCTTCCTTTGAAGGAATAGCAAAGGCAAGTGTAGGAGAGAGCAGAGAATGAGCTCTAGGGCACTGGAGCAAGAGTATTGCCAGGAGCTGATGGAGGTGAGTCTTTCACTGTCCTCCTCCCAGGAAAGGTGGGAGAAAAAAAAAAGGTTTTAGCTAGAGCTGCTTGGAAACAGGCTTTGTTTCCCTTAGACACACTTTTTACCTTTTAAAAGAAATATCTGAGCCTGAAACTTTGCTGTTTGCCTGTACAGAGGTGACCATGTGGCTCACAGGTGTTGCTGCAGTGGAGTTCACAGGATCAGGCTCTCAGGGTGTCAGGGAAGAGCTTCCAAGCCCCCAGGCAGAGCAGAACCAGAGAATCCAGCACAGGTCACACAGGAACACATCCAGACAGGGCTGGAAAGGCTCCAGAGAAGGAGACTCCACAACCTCTCTGGGCAGCCTGTTCCAGGGCTCTGTGAGCCTCCCTGTGTGAGCTCACTGCTGCTTGTACATGGGGCCAGGCTCTTTCCCCACACTCTCCATCGCCTTTGCAGAGATGCCAGAGTAGCAGGCTTGCCATGGTGGCTTTCAGGAGATAGCATCCTCCAGAGGCTTGGTGAGGAGAGCAGAGGTGTGTGACAGCCAACAAGTGACTCCCACAAGCCATTGGCAACAATGACAAAGAAATGTCTTTTTTTTTCAATACATCAGGCCAAAATGTTTTGACTTTTACTGCTCAGACTTTAGAGAGAAAAAAAAAGGAATGCTAATACTCCAGCTTTCATTACAAGCAAATGCTGCCTTGTGAAAAGAAAACTCAGAGCTGAACTTCCAAAGTGTTTTGGCAGATGTTTGTAGGCAGTCCCTGGTAGAATGCAGGGTGCAGAGCAGGAGCAGCCTCCCCTCCCACCTCACAGCTAAGTGAGAGGCTGTGCTGGGGTCCTTGAAAACTCCTCCAGTTCCACAGCCTAACTGGGGTGGTCCTTTAGCTTTGGGGTCCATGCAGCTCTCACAGGGCTCTGCTTATCACAGGCCTCTGAAATCACAGAATCCCAGAATGAGCCAGGTTGGAAAAGACCTCTGAGACCATCTAGTCCAACCTGTCACCCAGCACCATCCAACCAACCAAACCCTGGCACCAAGTGCCTCATCCAGGCTCTTTTTAAACAGTCTCTTCCAGTGTGGGTGATTCTGTGATTCTGATAACTGTCTGTGAACAGGATCTGGTTCTGCCTAGCAGCTGGCCACCAGATCTGTTCATAATGGCCAAGAAAACCTCAATTAAAAAAAAAAAAAAAGGTGATATCCCCATCCCCCTTTTAGAGGGTAACTCTCAGTGCCCCCCAGTGCCTGCCCCTGTGCCCTTGCATCCAGCCAGGTGCCTTCCATGCAGCCACAATGCAAGGTCTCAGAGATGAATCTCTTTCAGAGTCAATTTGTAGTGATTTCTGTGATGACTTACAGCCTCTAATGTGGTGCTGCAGAGTGTGCATTCAGGCTGGAAAGGAAAGGATTTTTCACACAGAAATTCTGCCCAGGAAAGCACTCCTGAAACCCCCCAATTTTTGTGCTAGGAGAACATCAAACAACTCTGAAGGATTAAAAACAACATATGGTATTTTTCCCTGCCCCCATCCTGCCTTCCCAGCACTGGGACAACCTGACACTATCTCAGCTCTGTATGATCTGGCATCAGTGGGTGCCAGTTAGCATTGCTCAGTTGCCACCACACAGCTCCTCAGCAGATTGCACTGCAGCTACAATTAATTAGGAGGAGAGAGAGCTTGCTGCTGGCACTGCTGCCTCAAGCCTCCACTTCTCCCAGGGGTCCTGTGGTCAGTCTCCACTGGGTGGCACTTGGCTGGCAAGGGCCAGCAGGCTCCCAAGAGTTTTGGTGCATTTAGCACCATGCAGTGATGAAATCTCAGCACCCAGAAGGGTGTGGGGCAAGCCTTTGAGCACAAGAGGCAGCTACAGATGGAGAGCTTAGTAAAGAGCTCACTGTTAGCTGTCACTTAAAGGTACAGCTGAGCTAGAAAAGCCAAGTGTCTTAGACTCATAGAATCATCAAATCTGGGTTGGGAAGGACCTTTAACATTCAGCTAGTCCAACTTGCCCCCCTGCAGTGAGCAGGCATGTCCCCAGACAGATCAGGTTGTTCAGAGCCACATCAAACCTGACCTTGAATATCTCCATGGATGGGGCCTCCATCCCCTCCCTGGGCAACCTGTTCCAGTGTTCCACCAGCCACATAGTAAAGACATTTTTGATGGAGCTACCACCCTGGAGCCATTCTGCTTTTGCCCTGAACAGTTCTGCAGCTCTGTGTGAGATCCCTAGGCCCTGAGGGAGGGCTCAGCCCAGAAGCCAGCACAGCTGTGGCCTCAGTGGAGCTGAGTTTCATGCTGTGTCTGTCCAGTAAAGCTCATCAAAGGCTCTGCTGGGTGATGCCCAGTGTCAGCACAAGGGGCAAGGGTGGAAGTTGAGCCATAGGAAGTTCCATGCAAACAGAAGGAAGAATTTTGTCACTGTGAGGGTGACAGAGCCCTGGAACAGGCTGCCCAGAGGGGTTGTGGAATCTCCCTCTCAGGAACAAACCCCAGCTGGCTGTGTTCCTGTGTGAGCTGCTGTAGGTGCCCCTGCTCTGGCAGTGGGTTGGACTGGGTGAGCTTTGGAGCTCCCTTCCAGCCCCTTGCATTCTGTGACTCTGATTCTCTGATTCTCTGATTCTGAGATCCTCTTAGTCTGTGATTCTGTGACTGAAGATCTCCACCACATTTTCCCTACCCTGTTGCTATGCTGTCCCCTGCAGTTGCCAGTGGCAGCTCCAGAAGGGAAGATGCCTACACCACAGGCACAGTCCAGATGACAGGCAGTGTCCTCACCCCTAATAAAGCATTAGCTGCTGGATCCTGGACCTGTTACTAGTCTGGCCTTGTACTTCTGTGTTAGTCTGTTCAGGTGTCACTTCCAAAAGCCCTGCAGAGCAGGAAAAGAGCATTATCCCTGCAGGCCCTCAGTCAGGGGGTGAAAGAGGATTATTTATCTCCAGTAAAGCTAGAGAGTGAGCCAAACTGGAATTAGAAAGGAGACCCAAGAACTGACCCTTGTAATTCACTGTTCATACAGGGCTTTTTCTCCTCAATCTAGTTGTATTTCCTGTTCAGAAGGTTATTTTTGTTTTCAGTGCTACTTTCATGCTCTTCAAGAAACTTGAGCCAAATTGCAATCAATGTCAGGAAAAGTAATCCCTTACAGGATCAGAGAATGGTAGGGTTGGAAGGGACCAGTGGAAATCATCAAGCAAGGTCACTTAGGTCAGGTCACACAGGAACACATCCAGGCTGGTATGGAAAGTCTCCAGAGAAGGAGACTACACAGCTCCTCTGGGCAGCCTGCCCCAGGGCTCTGCCACCCTCTGAATGGAGTTTTTCCTGGTAAGTGAAACCTCCTGTGCTTTAGTTTGTGCTTATTGCCCCTTGTCCTATCCCTGGGCACCACTGAAAAGAGCCCAGCCCCATCTTCCTGAACACCACCTTTTAGCTGATCAATAGATCAATAGATCAGCACTGATCAGATCCCCTCTCAGCTTCTCCTCTCCAGGCTAACCAGCCCCAGGGCTCTCAGTCTTTCCTCATGCTCCAATCCCCTCAGCACCTTTGTGGCCCTCCCTTGGCCTCTCTCCAGCAGTTCCCTGTCTCTCCTGCACTGGGGAGCCCAGAACTGGACACAGTAGGTCAGATATGCCCCCCCCCTCCAGGGCAGAGCAGACCTGCTGGCCACACTCTTCCTAATGCAGCCCAGAATGCCTTTGGCCATGAGGGTACATTGCTGGCTGGTGGTGAACAGCAGTTCAGCAGCACTCCCAGGTCCTTCTTCATGGAGCTGCTCTCCAGCAGCTCAACCCCTCACCTGTCCTGCTGCAGGGGTTACTCCTCCCCAGGTGCAGGACTCCACACTTGCCCTTGCTAAACCTCATGAGGTTCCCTCTGCCCAGCTCTCAGCCTGTCCATGCCTTGGTGGATGGCAGCACAGCCTGAGGGGTGTCAGCCACTGTGTTTGGAAGTTCAAACGGGAGATATGAAAGGATCCTCTTTGCCCAGGGGTATCAATCTGTGTGGGGCTTCTAGCCTGCCACTGCCACCTTTCACTGGCAAATGTGAAGTCAAAGGCAAGCAAAGCCAGCACCATAAATCACAGAGGGATGTACGAGGATTATTCCCTGCAGGATTTGCTGTATTTCTGGCACAACTGACTCTATAATGTACTGGCTCATGGAGGCTGTGCTATCAAAACCAAATAAAGTAGCAGAACTTAAATGACATTTGCTGTGCAGTGAGGGAAGGGGAGCTGAATTAGATGTGAGGAATGCCACCTAAGATCAGAGAATCACAGAACCACCCAATCACAGAATCACAGAATGGGCTGGGCTGGAAGAGACCTCCACAGCTCATCCAGTCCAACCCCTCTGCACTCAGCAGGGACATCCCCAACTAGAGCAGCTTGCCCACAGCCCTCTCCAGCCTCACCTGGAAGACCTCCAGGGATGGAGCCTCAACCACCTCCCTGGGCAACCTGTGCCAGTGTTCCACCACCCTCCTGCTGCACAACTTCTTCCTCACATCCAGTCTCAAGCTGCTCTGCTCTACTTTGAAGCAGGTGCTCCAGGCCCTGATCCAGCCTTGTTGCCCTTCTCTGGACCTGCTCCAGCCCTCAATGTCCTTCCTGGCCACACTCAAGTTGTGGTCTCCCCAGTGCTGAACACAAGGTTCTGTCCTCCCTGTCCTCCACACCTCCTGGCCCTGCTGCCCACCCTGCTTCTGACCCAAGCCAGGAGGCCTTTGTCTTTCTTGGGCCCTGGGCACTGCTGGCTCCTGGGCAGTGACTGTCAACCAACACCCCCAGGGCCCTCTCCAAGCTGCAGCCTTCCAACTACACATCCCCAGGTCTGCAGCTCCCCACGGGGTTGTTGTGAGCCAAGTGCAGGACCTGGCCCTTGGCCTTGCTGAACTTCATCCATTTAGCCTTGGTCCATGGGGCTCAGCTGCCCAGGTCCTGCTGCAAGGTTCAGTAGTCTGCAGAGCTGCTGCACTACCCTTCCTCACCTCCCCTTGCCCTCCAGCTCTGCTGCCAGTGCTTTATGGAATGGCAGCTTCCTGCAGGGGAGCAGGAGCCCAAGGAAAAGAGAGCTCAAGCAGCAGAGAGGTTTTTCCTGTGATGTTATGGATTTTTAGCACAATGCCATGATTCAGAAGTGAGATTTCTTGTCTTTCTGTCTTGGAGGGGCCAAGAGCTCTGGCCAAGTTGGGCATTTGAGGAGATAATGAGAGGGTTCAGGCTTGTGCCAATTGGATTTCTGGAGAAGCAGCCAAGCCTTATTCACAGGGCTAGAAAACCCATTTCATCCCAGCCAGCCTTCGGGGCTGGGGTAACAGCACCCAGAGGAAGGTGAGGAGCCACTGATGTGTCAGATCTATCAACTCCTGCCAGAGCAAATTGCCAGGCTGGATGGCCTAGAGGCGGTGCAGCCAGCCCTGGCTGTCAGCTCCACATCCCTGGTGTTAGCTGATCATTTTTCACAGAACCTGGAGGCAGGACATCCAGTCCTGTCACTGGGACTTCAGAAACATCTCCTTTTGAAGCACAGTGTGAAAGAGCTCAGCAGGACCTGAAACCTCCTGGCCACAGCCCTCTGTGCTATGGGACTGTGGTGGGTCGAAAATTCCCCCAAGATTAAATTGCCAGCCCAGCCCAGCTGGAGGCCAGTGGAGCTCTATTTACAAGCCAGACTGCAACCTACAACGGAATGCAATGAACATGAACCAAATCTGCAGTGTTTACAATATTGACAGGGATTTACAGCACAGGAATCCCCCTGACCCCAAACCAGGGGAGCTGCTAATAGCTTCCCACTCCCTGCCCGCCTCCTTGCCCCCCTGCACACAAAGGGACAGGAGAAAAGGGCAGAGAGTTGTTTTGTTGGGATGCTCAGCCACAGCAAACAGAGCCAGGGTCAGGCAGGAGCAAGTTAGTGTCTCCCAGAGCAGGGAAGCCAAAAGAGAAGGAGCTCAGAGACCTGAGTCTAATGGAAGAGATCTCTCCAATGAGATTTGTTTAGAACTTATCATTATTGTCCTTTTTACACCGGGGGCGATTTATTTACATCTTACCACTTTCTGTTCAAGATCTGTGGAAAATTTTAAAGGCACAGCCTAAAACTGCCATAGGGATGGAAGCAGAGCTGCCTCCAACTGCCTGATTTAAAAACATGGTTAAGAAAATGAATGTCACTCTTTGCCACGTGATTAATATTAAAGAGGAGAAATCTCAGCTGTTAGTCAAAAGGGAAGCATGTTCCTGATAAGAGAACATCTGGCCCAAACCAAAATGTCAAACCTTGTCTGATCAGCTGCATCCTCAGCTTGAGGTGCCTCCCACTCTCTCACAAGACCAGAGGCACCTGCTGAGCTCCAGGGTGGCACCAGGCTTTCTCCAGGCTGCTGGTGCCATCAAGGACTCCTGGAGCAGTGGTGGGCACAGCCAGCCCTCATGGGGAGGGTAGGAGTGGTGGTGAGGTGCAAGCCCAGCTTTGGAGGGACCTGAGGGAGGATGCACCCTGTGTGTGAGAATGGGTTGGGTTGGAAGGGACCTTAAAGACTAGTTCCAACCTCCCTGCCATGGGCAGGGACACTTCCCACCACTTCCAGGGAGGAGGCATCCTGGAAGTGAGCTGGTCGGGATCGACACCGGGTCCGCTGTGCCTGCTTTGGGTTCTCTCTCTTTTCGTTTCTTTTCGGGGTTTGTGGGGCGGAAGGACCCTGGCAGAGAGCGACAACCAGCGGTCGTCCTCTCACTGCCTGCTCGGGATTGTGACGTCAGCCGCGGGAATGTTTAAAACCCGGCGGGGCTGAGCGCGCGACGCCATTGTGGCTGGTGAGCTGTAGGCTTCTTGCCTGCTTGCACGTGCCAGGTCAGCTGACAGGGTACAGGGGAAAAACAAACAAACAAACAAACAAACAAACAAAACCTCTCAATAAAATCTCCGATCTCAAGATCTCTTGCCAGCAGGTACCTACCATGGTAACAACTCGGACAAAGGGTGTTAAACATGCAGTAGGTTCTCAGACTGAGTCTCTCTACAAGCATGCTGGTGTTCAGGCTTCTGGCTGCAGTGAGTGTTCGAGCCTGGCACTTGGTGTGGAGGGTGAAGGAGACACCTGTGTCAGGTGTGACCAGGTGAATTGTCTCTTAAATTTGGTAGCTGAGCTGAAGGATGAAGTGGCTGAGCTGAAAGCGGAGGTAGCAAGGCTCAGGACCATACGAGAATGTGAAAGGGAGTTGGATATGTGGGAACAGGCTTTGAAACCCTCTCCAGTTGAGGGGAGCAGTGGAGGGTGGATACAGGTCCCTGTCAGGGGAAGCAAAGGGAATGCACCCCGACCCTCTTCCCCTCCCCCGCTGCCCTTGAGCAATAACTGTGAGACTCTGCAGGCTGAGGGCAATGTGGATGAGAGTATTGTAGAGGAACCAATCAAGGAGATGCCAAAGACGAAGCAGCCCCCCCAAACCTTAAGGACCAGTGCTACAAAGAAAAAGAGAAAGGCTATAGTTATTGGAGACTCTCTCTTGAGGGGAACAGAGGGACCCATATGTCGTCCTGACCCATCCCATAGGGAGGTGTGCTGCCTACCTGGGGCCCGGGTGAGGGACATCACCCAAAGGTTACCTAAACTAATCCAGCCCTCTGACTATTACACATTGCTGGTAATCCAGGCTGCAAGTGAAGAAATTGAAAAGAGCAGCACCAGGAAGATTAAAAAGGAATTTAAGGCCCTTGGGAAATCAATTGACGGGGCAGGAGCTCAAGTGGTGTTCTGCTCAGTTCCCTCAGCAGCAGTGCTGTACACTGAGAGGAACAGGAAAACCCACACCATCAACAGCTGGCTTAGGAGATGGTGCCAGCAGTGGAATTTTGGTTTCTTTGATCACGGGGCAACTCTTACTGCACCCGACCTGCTGGACCAAGTTGGGTTGAATTTATCTAGAAAGGGTAAGAGGGTGCTGGCACTGGGCTTGGCAGGACTCATTGGGAGGGCTTTAAACTAGGTCTGAAGGGGGTGGGTGTGGAAACCAGTCTCCCTGGAGAGGAGGGAGGACCACATAAACTGGTGAAATCAGCAGCCCAGCTGAAGTGCATGTACACCAATGCATGCAGTATGGGCAACAAACAAGAGGAACTGGAACTCTTGGTTCACCAGGAGAACTATGATGTAGTTGCCATCACAGAAACGTGGTGGGACGATTCTCACAATTGGAGTACCACACTGGGGGGTTATAAGCTCTTTAGGAGAGACAGGCAAGGGAGAAGAGGAGGAGGGGTGGCCCTGTATATTAGGGAATCCTTTGATGCCTCAGAACTTGAGGTTGCAAATGAAAGGATTGAATGCTTGTGGGTTAAAATCAGAGGGAGGCCACACAAAACTGACATCCTGGTTGGAGTCTGTTATAGACCACCCAACCAGGATGAGGAGGCCGATGAGATATTCTATAAGCAGCTGGAAGCTGTCTCAAGATCATCAGACCTTGTCCTTGTGGGAGACTTCAACCTACCAGACATCTGCTGGGAACTTAATTCAGCAGAGAGGAGACAGTCCAGAAGGTTCCTAGAGTGCATGGATGACAACTTCCTGATGCAGCTCTTAGGTGAACCTACCAGGGGCAAGGCTCTGCTTGATCTGCTGTTCTCAAATAGAGAAGGGCTGGTGGGAGATGTGATGGTTGGAGGCTGTCTAGGGTGCAGCGACCATGAGATAGTGGAGTTTTCAATATGCAGGGAAATAGGGAGGAGCAGTAACAGAACCCTCACTTTGGACTTTCGGAGGGCAAACTTCAGGTTGTTCAGGCAACTTATTCAGAAAGTTCCCTGGGTAATAGCCCTTAAGAACAAAGGGGTCCAGGATGGTTGGACCTACTTCAAACAGGAGCTCCTAAAGGCACAGGAACTGGCAGTTCCCACATGCCGTAAGACGAGCCGGCGGGGAAGACGACTGGCCTGGATGAGCAAGCAGCTCCTGAAGGATTTAAGGGAAAAAAAGAGGGTTTATCACCTTTGGAAAGGGGGGGAGGCAACTAGTGATATAAGGATGTTGCTAGATCATGTAGAAGAAAAATTAGAGAGGCAAAAGCACAGTTAGAAATTAAACTGGCCGCTTCCGTGAAGAACAAAAAGCATTTTTATAAATATATTAATGCTAAAAAGAGGGGCAAGAGGAGCCTCCACTCTTTATTGGGCGTGGAGGGTAACATTGTAACTAAGGATGAGGAGAAGGCTGAGATTCTAAATACCTTCTTTGCCTCCATTTTCAACAGTAAGGCAGGAGGACTTCAGGATAACTGGCCTCCTGAGCTGGTTGATGGAGCAGAATTGTCTTGGGGGCAATCACTGCGCACCTGAAGGATGGCCAAGGAATCAGTGTCTCACCACCCTCACTGGAAAGAATTTCTTCCTAATACCTAATATAAATCTGCGCTTCCCAAGCTTCAATCCATTCCCTCTCATCATATCACTCCAGCCCTTGTAAAAAGTCCTTTCCTGGCTTTCTTGTAGCCCCCTTCAGGTTCAAGAAGGCTCTCCCTGGAGCCTTCTCTCCTCCAGGCTGAACAGCCCCAGCTCCCTCAGCCTGTCCCCACAGGGGTGGTGTTTCAGTCCTCTGATCATCTTTGTGGCCTCCTCTGGCCCTGCTCCAGCAGTCTGATGATGACAGTAGCAGCTCTGGAAGAAAAGCAAAGGTGGTTGAGTACTGATAGGCCATGTGCAAGACTATTCTTCCAAAGGTTTACTCCCCAGAGCCAAAGGTCTTGGTTTCCACCCCAGGGGAAACCACCAGAGGTCAAAGCCTGCAGCAGCTCTGGGCTTCAGCAGCACCCCTCTGTGCCCAAGGTACTTGGCTCCCTTGAAACTGTACCATGGCTCTGGATGAGCAGCAGGAAGGGCTCTGCTGAAGAACAAATGCTTGGCCAAATGAGGCTTCTGCATTGACCCATGGAGCTACCAGCTGTATGTTGGACCTCTGCAGCTCTGCTCAGCCTGGAGAAGAGAAGGCTCCAGAGAGACCTTAGAGCAGCCTTCCAGTACCTCAAGGGGCTACAGGAGAGCTGGGGAAGGACTTTCTACAAGGGCTGGGAGTGATAGGATGAGGGGGAATGGGTTGAGGATGGAAAAGGGCAGATTGAGACTAGAGATGAGGAATAAATTCTTTGCAGTGAGGGTGGGGAGACCTCTGGAACAGGTTGCCCAGGGAGGCCATGGATGTCCCCTCCCTGGAGGTGTTCAAGGCCAGGCTGGATGAGGCCTTGAGTAGCCTGGGCTGGTGGAAGGTGTCCCTGCCCATGGCAGGGGGTTGGAACTGAATGAGCTTTGAGGCCCCTTCCAACCAAAGCATTCTATAAATCTAGCAGCAGCTATGGGTACAGCAAGGACTGGAAAAACTCCCATTAGAAAAGGACCAAAGAGGGTTTGTTTTCAGCTGTACAAAATGTTATTGCTGAAGGACTAAGAAGCACGAGGAAGTGGTAGCCTGGAAAAAATAAAAAGGAGGATTTGTGATAGTTCCAAGCAGCAGAGGAGCAAAGCTTCTGAAAACAACTGTTTCATAATGCCAGTGATAGTAAGTGATAAGGCAGAGCTGCTCTAGCCTGGAAACCAAGGAGCTGTTTCCATCCCAAGATACTTGGCTTGTTAGATTAACTGAGAAGGTGGTGGTGAAGCAGGAGGGAAACAAACCCCCACAGTGAGCAGGGCTGCTGGATTAGCTGCACTCATTTCATTGTCACTCTGTGCTCTCCCTGGTCTTGTTTTCAATTCAGATACTCACTGCAGTCAGCAGCTGCTCTACTGTGACCATTATAAGGTTCACTGCTGGGAGAGAAAAGCATCTAACCCCTGGGGCTGGGACATGAGATCCAGGTCACCCTGGGGCAGCTCTTCAAAGGCAGAGGTGAAAAGGTTTTTCTGCAGGGCTTTATCTCCTCCTGCCTTGTTGGGTATCTTTGCTGAGGTACAGAGGGCTCCTCACCTGCAGGTCACGACAGAAGGAGTTCCCAGACCTGCTGACATGCAGGAAGGGTCTTGCTAAGCACCTACAGCCCCTCTTGCATTCATCTCATGGGTCTGAATCCTTCAGTACTTTGACATTTCAGAAGAGCCCAAAGCACAAGCTGGAGAAAATCTCTACCTCAGATTTGATTCAGACTTAGCTCTTTTTACCAACATCTGTTTTAATCTTTAAGGAGACAAAGTCACAGAACCACAGAAATACTGAGGCTGGCAAAGACCTCTGAGATCATCAAGTCCAGTCTGTGACCCAACACCACCCCATCAGCTAACCCCTGCTACCAAGTGCCACATCCAAGCTTTTCCTAAAGACCCCCAGGGATCGTGACTCCACCACCTCCCTGGGCAGTCCATCCCAATGCCTAATTCCCCTTTCTGTGAGGAATTGCTTCCTAATATCTCACCTAAACCTCCCCTGGCACAGCTTCATACCATGCCCTCTTGTCCTGCCACAAGTTGCCTGGGATCAGAGTCTGAGCCCCACCTGAGCACAACTTCCTCTTAGGTAGTTGTAGAGAGTGATAAGGTCCCCTCTGAGTCTCCTCCACCTTAGAGTGCAGATTGGAAGAGAGCCAAGAGGAACAGGGGCTTGCTTTTCAGTTCCTGTAGCCATCAGGCAGTCAAGAAACATCCTCTTTGCAGCTAGCTGAAATCAGACTTCAGGTTGCTGCTGATCTGGGAGCAGGAGCTGCCTATGGCCCTGTGTCAGCAGTGTGCATGTGTGCAGAGGATCAGCCACGCTGAACTCACAGTATCACAGAGCTGTCTGGCTTGGGAAAGACCTCCAAGCTCATCTAGTCCAACCAACAACCCACCACCACCATGGCCACTGAGCCACATCCCCCAGTGCCATGGCCACACATTTCTTGAACACCTCCAGGGATGGGGACTCCACCACCTCCCTGGGCAGCCTGTGCCAGTCCCTGAACACTCTTGCAGCAAAGAAGTTTTTTCTCATCTCCAGCCTCACCCTCCCCTGGCACAATGTCAGGCCATTGCCTCTCATTCTGTCTCCTGATACTAGGGAGTCTGACCCCCACCTCACTGCAACCTCCTCTCAGGGAGCTGTAGAGAGCAATGAGGTCTCCCCTCAGCCTCCTGCTCTCCACACTAAACACCCCCAGCTCCCTCAGACTTTGCTCATTAGATTTGCTCTCTAGAGCCTTCATCAGCTGGAGGTGAAAGGTCTCCTCTTCACCAGAGAAGAATAACACAGACAAACAAATGGGAAGAACACTCACTGAGGTACTGCTGCCAGAACACCACTCATGGAAACTTTCTCTATCGAAAGCCTTAAGCATCTTACAGACCACTTTTTGCAGTCAGATTCCAGCCTGAAGGCTCTGGAGCCTTTGGGCTCTGTACTTGACAGGCAGGGCAGGTCTCCATGCTGCTGCAGGAGTGCCTTCAATTCATTCTAGCAGCACCTGGGGTACCTTTCTGTGAGCTGTCACAGCAACACACAGGAGTTTGTTCACCTCTTCAAACCCTGAACCAGCTGCTGAGTGTATGCCAAGCTCAGAAAGTCAGGGTGACACAAACTCTTCTTCTACTCTTCTACTTCCACTGCTTCTACTCTTCTAGAAGAGCAGCACAGCTGGTGAGGGGTCTGGAGAACAGGGCTGGGGAGGAGCTGCTGAGGGAGCTGGGGGTGTTCGGTGTGGGGAAGAGGAGGCTGAGGGGAGACCTCATTGCTCTCTACAGCTCCTGAGAGGAGGTCAGGGCTGGGTGGGGGTTGGTCTCTTCTGCCTAGTATCAGGTGATAGAATGAGAGGAAGTGGCCCCAATCTGTCACAGGGGAGGCTTAGGTTGGGTATTGGGAAAAATTTCTTAGCTGCAAAAGTGGTCAGGAACTGGCACAGGCTGCCTAGGGAGGTGATGGAGTCCCCATCCCTGGAGGTATTCCAGAAAGCTGTGGCCATGGCCATGGCACTTGGGGACATGGTTTGGTGGCCTTGGTGGAGTTGGGTTGGTGGTTGGAACTGTGACAGACCCTGCAGCTTCCTCTGCCCTGAGACATCAGAGGGTTTGTTATTTCAAGTAGCTGTCAAAGGAGCCTAGAAAAGGAGAAATATACCTTATAAAAATAATAAAAAAAGAAAGTATGTGTTATTGCTTTTATTATTTGAGGAGCTTCCTGGAAAGCATCACCAAATGAAACTGGAAACTAAAGAGCACAGCCATTTTTAAGTGCATTTCCCCAGTTCTTGGAGCAGTTTTAACTATTCTTCAGAAATGGCTCCTAGGGACCAAAACCCATTGCCTGTGTACAAAAATCAGGCAGCCACAGGCCCAGTCTCTCAAAATTTACACCCTGCCTAAAATCCTGCTCCAGAAAGCCCTTTCCTCCCTGGCTTTGCAGTAAGTGTTTAAGTAGCTGCAGGCTCTGCAGCACTGTGCTCCACCAGCTGAGCTGTGTGCATAGGAAATGTGCTTCTCACTTGGCTGCTGCTCTCCAGAATTCCCACAACTTTCATAGGCACACAGCTCAGCAACAAGAGAGCTGAAATCTCAGTTAAGCAGCCTTTTGGATGCCCACAGAGGTAGCTGCTCTCTGTAGGATGGGTGTAGCTCAAGGTGTGAATGTGTCTGCATCTGAGTACATGCTGGGAGCCTCAGCACTGCTGGGAACTGGAAAGGGCATGGAGCTGTCTGAGCTCAGGGAATTTGCCCTGGGGATGGAGTCTGGAAGCATCAGCCCATAGGCTGGCCAAGTATGGGAAAATAATTCTGGATTTTTTTTTTATTATTATTTTTAATAGGGATGAGCCTGAAGGGCAAATCATGGAGCCAAACCATTCCACAAGTGGTGCAGCTGGGGAGAGAGCAATAAATTGATTTCTTCACAGAGGAAGTGTCATCCATCTTCCAGCAGAGGCCAGTCCCCAGGCTGGGGAACAGCAACATTAGTGCTTCACCCCCAGTGAGGTAACTCATGCAAGCAGCTGTCAGACCTGTGCTCTATGCAGCTCTTTTGCATTGCTCTCACTGGCTCAGGAAGCTACAGGGCTCAGCTGAGTGGCCCAGGAGCTATTTGACCTCTCCCTTCATCCACCTCCCCCATGCTGATATGTGCAAGAGTTTTGCTCCATGCTGGATGACTCCTTCAGGTCATCAGTGAAATCTAGACCAGTTCTGCAGGAGTGCAGAGCAAAGCAGAGATCCCTGCCCTTTGTGCTAGGCACTCAGCTGTGTTTGACCCAAAGCATAGAAGCACAGACTGCTAGGGGTTGGAAGGGACCTCTGGAGATCATGGAATCCAACTCCCTTGCCAGAGCAGGGTCACCCAGGGCACATCACACAGGAGCACATCCAGGTGGGGTTGGGAAGTGTCCAGAGAACGAGACTCCACAACCTCTCTGGGCAGCCTGCTCCAGGGCTCCAGCACCCTCACAACAAAGATTTTCCTCCTGTTGAGGTGGAATTCCCTGTGTTCCAGTCTGTGTCCACTGTCCCTTCTTCTATCACAGGACACAACTGGCAGGAGACTGGCACCACCTTCTTGACCCCCACCCTGCAGATATTTATAAACATTGGTAAGATCTCCTCTCAGCCTTCTCCAGACCAAGGAGCCCCAGGTCCTTCAGCCTTTCTTCATCAGGCAATGCTCCAGTCCTTTCCTCATCCTTGTAGCTCTCTGTGGACTCAGTCCAGTAGATCCCTGTCCCTTTTGAACTGGAGAGCCCCAGACAGGACCCAGTTCTCCAGACATGGCCTGTCTCAGGCAGAGTGGAGGGGGAGGAGAACCTGCTGGCCACAGGGCAGTGAGCCATGACTACAGCAGCACCCACTCACCCATCCCACCCACAGCAGGTGTGTGGGCACAAAGGAAGGAGGAAAGGGAACCAGAGGAACACTTTGGGATTGCAGAGGTAGGAAAATGCCCTCAGTGGGCTGAGGGAGCGCAGGAGGAGGATGAGTGAGGGCAGTGCTCTGCAGGGGCAGCCTGCCCCTCTGCAGGGTCAGCTGGAGCCTGCAAGCTCTGACTGATGCTGGAAGGGCTTCCTGGCCTGGAGCTGAACTGGAGCTGACACTCAGAGAATGTTGCCAAGGGCAACCACCAACCACTTGGTCTTGAGGAACTGGAAAGGAAATACAGGAAGAAAATGGAAGGAAGAGTCCTTAAAGGAGTTTAGCCTGCTGCAATCAGTGCCTGGGAAATGAGCCCAGGTTACACCTCAGCAGGTAACACCCTGGGGACTCTGAGTGCTTCCCCAAATTCAGGAAGATAAAATGGCACATTTGAGGACAGGCCATTTCCCTTTCCATTCAGTGGCAGCATCAGAGCTGCAGAAAGTCTTTTGCCTGGGTGACTTCCTGAGGTTGCTGTAATTTACCACTAGGGCTCCTGGGTCTTGCAGCAGGAACCTAAAAGCCTCACTCCTGCAGTACAACCTGTCTCTTAGCACATCCTGGGACACGCTCAGTCCTGCTGCTTTGAGAGCAAGAAAATCCTCATCAAAAGGTGAAATGATCCTTTTGAAGTACAAATTATCCATTTAAAGGGAAAAAAATCCACAAAAATATTCTTAATTACTTCTTAAATTCCAGAGTAGTTTGAAATCTATCACCACAGACTTAAAAAAGCAATAAAACAGATTTAAAAATGCATAGCAGCTCTATAGCTGCCCTCACAGGAAATATTCTATCTAACATTCTTGGCTGGGTGACCCACAGTAGCAGAATATTTTTTTTTTGTGGCCCACAAGTAGCCTAACAGAAAGAGGCAGAGCAAAGAAGGCACAAAACTTCACCATGAGAAAAAGAAAAAAATAGGGAGAAAGATACAAAGAAAAAATATCCAGTAATTATTCTAAGTAAGCCCTTAACTCCATCTGCACAGGATTTAATTACAGCAAAGAGAGAAAATCAAACCCTTCAGACACCAATATTTTCAGGCAATGGACACATCTTGGCACAAGCACAGCCACATTAAAATGAAACAGGGGCAATGGCTTCAAAGTAGAGCAGAGCAGATTGAGATTGGATGTGAAGAAGAAGTTGTGCAGCAGGAGGGTGGTGGAACACTGGCACAGGTTGCCCAGGGAGGTGGTTGAGGCTCCATCCCTGGAGATCTTGCAGGTGAGGCTGGAGAGGGCTGTGGGCAAGCTGCTCTAGTTGGGGATGTCCCTGCTGAGTGCAGAGGGGTTGGACTGGATGAGATGTGGAGGTCCCTTCCCACCCAGACCATTCTGTGATTCTATGATTCTAAACCTGTAAAACCTTGACTGTAAAAGCAGATTTTCCAGGGGGTGGATGGAAACAGGAGAAAACAAATCTGCTTTGCTTCCAGGCTGAAGGGCACATTAGGCTGTATGCAAAATAGGGCACAGAGGTCAGCAGATACCTCCCTGAAATGTAAGGTGCTGGAGAGCCAAAAGGCTTGGAGGAAGCAGTGTGGCAGAGAGGCAGCAGTGTGATCTGAAGCACAGCTTGAGGGCTGGGTTCAGCCACAGGTCAGGAAAGACATTTAGGTGCTGGAGGGTGTCCAGAGAAGAGCAAGGAGGCTGGGGAGGGGTTTGGAGGGCACCATATGAGGAGCATCTGACAGAACTGAGGCTGTTTAGTCTGGAGAAGAGGAGGCTAAGGGCAGATCTTATTGCTCTCTGCAACTCCCTGAAAGGAGGCTGGAGTGAGGTTGGGGTTGGTCTCTTCTCTCAAGTAACCAGTGACAGGGCAAGAGGAAATGGGTTTGAACTGTGCCAGGGGAGGTTTGGTTTGGATATCAAGAAAATTTTCTTTCCTGAAGGAGTGGTCCGGCACTGCCACAGGCTGCCCAGCGAGGCAGTGGAGCCCCTGTCCCTGGAGGTGTTCAAGAAAGGTGTGGATGTGGTGCTTCAGAATACAGTTTAGTGGTAATGGTAGTTGGGTTATGGTTGGACTTGATCTTAAAGGTCTTTTCCAGCCTTAGGGAGTCTCTGATTCTAAGAATTCAATTCAACAAGGAGGTCACAGCAGCTTCAAGTAACTTTATCTTTAAGTAGGTGTACAAACAATGTTTGCTTGGGAAGAGGCACCCAGAGTGACATGGAAAATTTTCCTAGGAAAAGATGTGCACTGGCAGAGCTAATTCTTGGGTTGTGACCCTGCTGTGTTGAGACTAAGACTAAAACCTTCTGTATGCACCTCTCCTATGAAGACAGGCTGGGAGAACTGGGGAGCTGCTTAGCCTGTAGAAGAGAAGGCTTGGGGAGGCCTTAGAGCTACATTTCAATGTCTGAAGGAGGCTACAGGAAAGCTGGGGAGGGACTGTTCAGAAGAACCTGTGGGGACAGGACCAGGGCCAATGGTTTGAAACTGGAGCAGGGCAGATGTAGGTTGGACATCAGGAGGACGTTCTGCACAGTGGTGAAAGTGGTGAGACACTGAACAGGCTGTACAGGGAGGTGGTTCAGGCTCCATTCCTGGAGACATTCAGGATCGGATTAGATGTGTCCCTGGGCAGCCTGCTTTAGCTGGAGGAGTCCCTGCTGAGTGCAGGGGGGTTGGACAAGATGCCCTTGGAGGGTCCCTTCCAGCCCAATGCAATCTGTGACTCTGTGAATCACTGTGTCACAGTGCATGGGGTTTGGTAGCAAGGTTTTAGTAGTTGAGGGTCTACAGCGGTGGCTCTTGCCTGTGCCCAGCTGAGAAGATACTTCACCTCTGCTCCCAGCACATCCCAGCAGTGCAGCCAGCATGGTCACCAATGCAGCTGGCAAAGCCCTGCAGGTGTCTGCTCTGGCTGAGACCCTCGGGGAGCATACTGCAGGCTCTCCCTACCTGCAGCACCTGCCCTGCCTCCTCCAGTGCCCAGTGTGCTCTCCCAGGTTAAAAGTATCAGGTTCACAACAAGGCTTGAACTTGAGCTGCTGACCCAAGCTAAAAGTGAACAACTGCTGCTCAAAGGTCTTGGAAATCAGGTTAGTGAACCCAGGCTAAAGAGGTATCTGCTTTCCTCTGCTGGTAGCAGCCTGCTCCCAAAGAGGGTCTCTCACTTTCTCAGCTGATTTTGGTGCTGTGGTCTTGGCCAGGCTTTCCTGTAGGTAACCTCAGCCTGTGCTTTTTCCACCCAAAAGCAAATGGGCAAGGGCACTTCTGTGCACACTGAGTGTGTCTGTGTGAGATGTTTCACTGCCAGGAGCCCTGAAATGCAGAGGGAACAGGCCTGGCTCTGTTTTTCAGCAGGGGCTGAGGATGTGGCATACATTTGCATCTCATTACTGTAATAAGGAAGAGTAACTTTCCATGGTTCCATAGAAGCTTCTCTTGCTTCTGGAAGCTGTGAAGAAGGGACAGAGGAAATGAGGAGTGTGTCAGGAGAGAAGATCTGGTGTGAAGCATATGTAAACTAAGGAAGGATGTGACCAAGAGCCCAGGAGTGGCCATGAGGAAGCTTCCTTTAAGTGGTTCCAGTTCCACTTGTCGCTGTGCTGCGTCCCTGCTGGAGATGTTGTTATGAAATTAAGACAAACACTTTCCATTGCTCCTGTTGATCATCCTGATGTTTATTCATGCACTGGAGGGTAATTGACTCAAATGTTAGCTTCTGGAGCTTCTCATCATAAGGGAACTGGATACAAGTGAAAAACAGCAAAATCAGCCCAAGCCTGGCTGTAGCTCTCACACCCCCACCCCCTTCCCAAATCATTTCAGTGAGGCACGAAACAATCTCCTCTGAAAGGCTGGAGAGGGAGATGGGCAGGCAGCAATGTGAGCTCTGCTCCTCAGCTGCAGGCTGGTGGGAAGCAAGGGCAGTGTGGTCAGAAGATACATCTCTTGCACTGGCTCAGGGCACCTCGCTCAGGTGAAAGCATCCAATAAAGCATTTGAATCATCTCAGACTCACAGATTGCATCAGGCTGCAAGGGACCCTCAGAGGGCATCTTGTCCAACCCCCCTGCACTCAGCAGGGACATCTCCAAGTAGATCAGGCTGCCCAGGGCAACATCCAGTCTGATCCTGAATGTCTCCAGGGACAGGGCTTCAACCACCTCTCTGGGCAGCCTGCTCCAGTGTCTCACCACCCTCACTGTGCAGAACTTCCTCCTGATGTCCAACCTACATCTGCCCTGCTCCAGTTTCAAACCTTCTGCATGAACTTCAGGTTGCTTTAAAAGTCATTTGCTGTCTACAACGTAGACCTTGTGGGTTTGAGGATGCAGAGGTGTTTGCAGGCTGATGAGTGCTTAGGGAGAGTTAAAACAACCCCACACCAACCCACAGCAAGCCAGGGGGGACACAAAAGCAGCAAAATCTGATATCCCTCCCACCAAACTCAAGCAAGCTGCTCTGCCTGGGTGAAGGTGAGGTCTGTGTCCTGCAGAAGGGCAGGCTGATGCCTGCCTCACAACAAAATAAATACAGCATTGCAGGGTTGGTCAAGTGAGTAACTAACTGTGCAAATTTTAAAGAAGAGGAAGAATCTACCCTGGAAGAGGGCAGATTTAGACTGGAGATTAGGAAAAAATTCTTGACAGTGAGGGTGGTGAGACACTGGAACAGGCTGCCCAGGGAGGCTGTGGATGCTCCTTTCCTGGAGGTGTTCAAGGCCAGGTTGGATGAGGTCCTGAGCAACCTGGGCTGGTGGGAGGTGTCCCTGCCCATGGCAGGGGGTTGGCACTGGATGATCTTGAAGGTCCCTTCCAACCCAACCATTCTATGAATCTATGATGATCAAATGGCCAATATGTTAATATGGGAAACATTCTGAGTGTGCTTGGGTTTTCCCAGTGTTAACTTGGAGAGCAGTTCTTGTGATCTGAAGACAGATTAATGCCACTGCCTGACTTTTTTCTGCCCTTGAGGAGAGCCCAGCAGCAGCACTCCACACGTTCTGCCTGACTGCTGGCTTTGTTCCTCCCTTGAGGACATGCCGAGGGATGTACAGGCTGTGGAGGAGAGACATCTGAGCAACAAGAACTGACTTGTGTCTGTAATTGGTCTTAGTTACTCATGCAAAGTTTGGTGATGTTGCAGGAGGAGATGCTCAGAGGTCTGGCCTCAAGTTCTTGGTGTCAAAGTTGATGGTGTGGAGCTCCAAGAGGCTGTCTGTAGCCAACCCTAATTGCCAGTAGGTACTTCTGCCAGGTCTCAGCCACAATTACAAGGGAGGAGAGGGGGTTCAGTCTTCCTGAGGCCCTTTTACCAAGAATTTTCTGGTTTGAAACCTCCCCAGCTCCACTGGCAGAGGGTTCCCTCACAGCCCCTGGGAAGAAGGAAGCACAAAAGGAGCAGAGAGAAAGGTTGAGGACAGCCCTAGCCATATGTACAGGTAAGGAAATGTGCAAACCCTGCTGGCGTGTTGGGGTGGTGATCAGCATCTCCTCAGCTCAGGGTGTTATTTATTGAGCCTGCTGAGGTCCAGCAGGCTTAGTCACCCAGCAGCTTCCTCATCTCTGCATTGTTTCAACCTGTCCAAGAACCAGCCAGACAGCTTCCTCTTGCTGCAAGGCTCAGCCACATTCATCTGTGGCACTCACCAAGGTGAGCTGGTTGGGGCTGTGTGCCTGTGTCAGTGTGAGCTGAAATTCCGCCTCCCCCCCCCCCAACAATAACCAGGCTAGCTCACCTTGGTGAGTGCCACAGTTCCAGGCCACCTCTCCACCAGCCACCAGGCACCAACAAATGAAAACATTCAGTGGTTTAATAGCTGGGGTGGTGTGGCAGTTTAGGCTGGGTGCCCCCTGCCACTGCTACATGAGATACACCTCTGGTGTCCTGGGTGCCCGCCCAATAGTGGTGGACACATGAAACGGCGTATTTCTACCCATAAATCCTGCACCCTATAAATCCATCTGCAAAGTCATAATGTTTCTCTTTCTTCCCTCTCTGCTCCCGTGGGAGATGCTTTCTTATCGGGTAACGGTGGGGGAGTATCTCTCTAGGCCACTTAGGCCTGTCTAGGCCTAATGCCAGGAGGAGGATGGAGGGGGGGGCAGTCTCAGACCTGGCCAGCCTGAGACTTGCCTAGCAGTGGGAGGGGGAAGAAAGAGCCCTGGGGGTTTTGGGTTTACCCTCAGGTGGGGAGAAGGGAAGGATTGGGATGCTTTGAGAATTCTGTGAGGGGTTCTGCATGCTTTTGGGATATTCTTGGCACTATCCTTTGTAGTCTTTTGTAGCTTCACCAATTGCTTTTCCATTTAAACTTTCCATCACTCTCCAATCCGTTTGTGTGTGTCGTTCTTTTGTCCCTTTCGGGACAAGAGAGGATCTGTCTGGCCCCAAACCAGGACAGGTGGTCTTAGGTTGATGGTAGGACTCTATGGTATTAGAAGTCTTTTGCAACTGAAACACTTCTGTGATTCTCTGATGGTGTGTGGAGGAGCTGAGTGAGCTGCACCTGCATCTGCCCCAGTGTGCTGTGCTGAGTGAGCTGCAGCTGCACCTGCCCCAGTGTGCTGTGCTGAGTGAGCTGCACCTGCATCTGCCCCAGTGTGCTGTGCTGAGTGAGCTGCAGCTGCACCTGCCCCAGTGTGCTGTGCTGAGTGAGCTGCACCTGCATCTGCCCCAGTGTGCTGTGCTGAGTGAGCTGCACCTGCATCTGCCCCAGTGTGCTGTGCTGAGTGAGCTGCAGCTGCACCTGCCCCAGTGTGCTGTGCTGAGTGAGCTGCAGCTGCATCTGCCCCAGTGTGCTGTGCTGAGTGAGCTGCACCTGTATCTGCCCCAGTGTGCTGTGCTGAGTGAGCTGCAGCTGCATCTGCCCCAGTGTGCTGTGCTGAGTGAGCTGCAGCTGCACCTGCCCCAGTGTGCTGTGCTGAGTGAGCTGCACCTGCATCTGCCCCAGTGTGCTGTGCTGAGTGAGCTGCAGTTGCATCTGCCCCAGTGTGCTGTGCTGAGTGAGCTGCACCTGCATCTGCCCCAGTGTGCTGTGCTGAGTGAGCTGCAGCTGCACCTGCCCCAGTGTGCTGTGCTGAGTGAGCTGCACCTGCATCTGCCCCAGTGTGCTGTGCTGAGTGAGCTGCACCTGCATCTGCCCCAGATGCTCTGTCTTGTGATGGTTCATAGTTCATGGAATGGTTTGGGTTGGAAGGAACCTTGAAGATCATCCAGTTCCAACCCCCCTGGATTGGCAGTGACACCTCCCACTAGGGCAGGTTGCTCAAGGTCCCCCCCAAGCTGGCCTTGACCACCTTTATGGTGTGTACCTTTATCCTACAGAGATGAGTGTCTCTTTAAACAGAGTCTCCCTCTTGGGAAGAATGCTGGAACTTTCCAACTACTTCTGCACCTGCTTCCCCAAAAAAGCTGATCTCTGGCCACAGGTGTGCTGGCTGTTTCCAAGTGGCTGTTGTGGCACCAGCTCCCATCTTTCCATAGCTAAGTTACTAATTGAGTAGCTGATGAAGCTTACAATGAGATGTAAAGCAGTGCAGGGAGCCTGTGACATGTTTTTCTGCTGATTGATTGACTGAAGTTCTTCCTTTGTGTTTGTGGAGGTTACCAACCCAGTGCTGCAAAGGCAGTTCAGGGGGATTAGCTCCGAATTCCACCACCCGGGGGCCTTTCATCCCTCAGCCCTTTCAGGCAGTAACGAATGGGAGCTGCCACGATTGCCTAAGTTACATTTCTGCCCCTGCTCTTACGTATGCAAATGCCTAATCCTGTATGGAAAAGCAGTGGCACACTCTAGGCAACCCTCCCCCCCCCCCAGCTTCTTTACAGACACTTGTGGCAGGCTTGGCTCACAGCCTGGTAGAGGAGTGTTTAATGAAAGCAGCAGCATTCCCAAATTCCTTTTTTTAATCTTTTTTTTTAATTTCAGAGCTTGCACAAACAGTTAAAGGAGCCTCCAGTCCAGGCTGAAAATGGATCCAATTTGTTTGTTGATACAGCTGCTGTCAGCTGCACTTGGGTAATTTATTATCACCTACCGCTGCTGGGGATAATAAAAGAGCTGAGTGGGTTTGGTGATGTGAGTAAAACATGAGCACAAAATCTCCCCTGGAAATACTGAATCACTTTAATAAACACCCAGGGCACAGATTCATTGTACATTATTCATTATGCAGGTTACAGATGGGGCTGGCACGGAGGAGCCTACTGGGGTTTGTGTGCGCGGATGTCACTGGAGCAGCAAAGCAGAGTGCCCAGCCAGGGAGGTCCCTTCCACCCAGAGACAGAGACAGAGAAGGGTTGCAGGCAGCAAGCTGAGCCTCAGCCACCTGCAGCCTCAGCAGCCTGCAGCTTTAGGGGGTTTGATTGTCAGTGTTGTTAAAGATGTGGTTGAAGGAACAGTGATCGGGGGTCACAGGATGTTAGGGGATCTCTCTAGAGATCATTGAGTCCAAGCCCCCTGCCAGAGCAGGAGCAGAGAATCCAGCACAGGTGACACAGGAACACATCCAGACAGGGCTGCAAAGGCTCCACACAAGGAGACTCCACAACCTCTCTGGGCAGCCTGCTCCAGGGCTCTGTCACCCTCCCAGTCAAGAAGTTGCTCCTCCTGTTGAGCTGGAACCTCCTGTGCTGCAGTTTCCATCCATTGCCCCTTGGCCTATCCCAGGCTGCAACTGAGCAGAGCCTGTCCCTGTCCCCTCCCTCCTGCCCCCCAGCCCTCAGCTATTGAGAGACATTGATCAGATCCCTCTCAGCCTTCTCCTCTCCAGACTAAGCACCCCCAGGGCTCTCAGCCTCTCCTCCCCAGGCAGTGCTCCAGTCCCTTCAGCATCCTTGGAGCCCTCCCTTGGACTCTCTCCAGTAGATCCCTGTCCCTCCTGAACTGTGGAGCCCAGAACTGGATGCACTAACCCAGGTGAGGTCTTCACCAGTGTCTGTATTCTTATACACAACAGAGAAGGGATCTGAGTTTATTGCAGCTTCTTCCTCACCCTGGTGTCTACCTACAGTGCAGCAGCAGCTGGCTGGACCCATGCAGCCTGGCCTCCTGGCAGCAAAGAGCAGGGTAGAGGCAGGATGAGTCCACAGGGTGGTTTGTCTTAGTGGTGTGGATGTGTCAGTCTGACACAAGCTTTATCAAATGGCTGGTGAGACCCTCAGCTCTGAAGAATCAACTCCACCCACAGATAGAGCCTGGGAAGCTCTCACCAGGAAGCAAAACCAAGATCATAGAATCATAGAATGGTTTCACTTGGAGAGGACTTTAAAGATCCTCCAGGTCCAACCCCCCTGCCGTGGGCAGGGACACCTCACACTGGAGCAGGTTGCTCAAGGCCTCATCCAGCCTGGCCTTGAACACTTGCAGGGAGGGGGCATCACAGCTTCCCCAAGCAGCCTGTTCCAGAAGGATGTCTTCTCCTTGCAGGAAGCCTGAACAGTTAGGCCAGAGGTTAGGACTGCTGATGCTGGCTTTGATTGTAGACTTGCACAGAGAAATGCGGGGGGTGTGAAGGCTCTGGTGGTGCAGAGCAGCCTGGCACAGGGACCAGCTCGCCTCAGAGGTGGCACTGGAAGCAGGTCCTGCCTCAGAACTTTAGCCAGAGGAGTAAGAGCAGAGCTTGACCTCAGCCTTCTGACCTGGTGCACTGCCTAATCCAACAGAAGCAGCAAAGCTGCCCTCTCAAGGCTGAAACCCTGCTCACCTGCTTGCAGGGGAATAAACAAACCCCACATCTCTGCAGCTGAGGAGCAACTGTGCCAGCTGTCAGAGCCTGGAGGTCAGGGTAAGCCCAATGCCAATCCCACTCATGCTTTGAGTTGGGGGGGGACAGGAGGGACTGTGGGACATCCTTTCTGAACAAGGAATCTTTCCTCCAGCCAAGGTCTGAGCTCTAAGGTCTGAGTGCAGTGGGACAAGTAACCAGCTGCAGACGTGGCCCTGCTGGCAGGACTGACAGGCACCACTGTAACTCCCCCACACTGAGGCCTTTACAGCATCAGAGAAAGTTCTGCCTGGGGAGGAACCCTTGAAGGTCATCTTGTCCAACCCACCCCTCAGTGACCTGAGATGCCTCCACCTAGGTCAGGTTTCTGAAGGCTCCACCACCTCCCTGGGCAGCCTTATCCAGTGTTTCACCACTCTCATTGTACAGAACCTCCTCCTGATGTCCAGTCTAAACCTGCCCTGCTCCAGTTTCCAACCATTGCCCCTTGCCCTATCACTCCAAGCCCTTCTAAACTGTCCCTCTCCAGATTTTCTGTAGGTCTCCTTCTGGTATTCAAATGCTATTAGAGGTGTCCCTGCAGCCTTCTCTTCTCCAGGCTGAACACCCCAGCTCCCTCAGCCTGTCCTCCTAGCAGAGCTGCTCCAACCCTCTGAGCATTTTCATGTCCCTCCTCTGGACCCTCTCCATCAGCTCCATATCCTTCCTATGCTGAGGGCTCCAGACCTGCAGAGCAGAGCAGAGCAGACCTGCAGTCTCAGCAGAGCAGAGCAGAGTGGCAGAATCATCTCTCTTGACCTTCTGGCCATCCTTCTTTTGATGCAGTCTGGGATAGAGTTTGCCTTCCAGGCTGCAAGTATTTTGCTTTCTCATTTTTTTGTTGCCATTATTGATGATTTCCAGGCAAAGCTCTGCAGTCCCATTTTTCTCTGTTGCCTATAAGCCCTTGGCTATACCTCAGACATTGGATATTTTTCATCAGTCTCTATTGGTTGTTATTTTTTAGCAGCCATGCAGTGCTGCAGATCAAATCTCTGGAAAGAGTGGAATTTCCTTGGATTGTCATAGCTCTGTTGGGATCAAATGGGCAACTGCAGCGCTACAATTTTGTGCAGACAGTTGTGGTTTGCCATTCAGATGAACGCTCACCCAGCTCACAAACACAAAGCATTCGAGCCCAGGTGCCAAGGCATGGCCACACTCTCCATCTGCCATCCCTTTGTGCACTTGTCAGGGTGCCTACAGAATGCCAGCCCAGAAGCTTGGACCACTACCTTCCCTCGAAATCCCAGTGCAGGCATTGACATTTTCAGCATGTTTTGCAGTCTCCCCCAGCTCTTGAAGAGCCACTCTCCTCATCTGCAGTTGATAACACATCTCTCCAGCTTCAATCCTACAGCAGTTTCCTAGGTAACTACTACTTTGGCACCCGAGCCCTGTGCACAGCCGACTGAGCCAAACCCCCCTCAGCACTGCCACTTCTCTTCAAACCTTTTGAAACATGCAAAGATACAACAAAAACAAAACACAAAGCCCAAACACCAATCAAGCCCCAGCACAGAAGCATAAAGCAAAAATCCAAAGCACTCCAGCCACCACCAAGCAAGCCAATGGCCAGGTGTGTTCAGCTGCTCTGTTTGACTCCTCACCCAGGAAATGCTGCACCTGCCAAAAACGAGCTCAGATCTGCAGACAAGGCCACCATAAGTCCTCAAACTCTTTCTCAAGGGTTAGCCCTCTTAAAGGCATCTTCATACACACCTTTCTAGGCTCTGAATCATGCCTGTAGTGTAGAAAGATGTTTCTAAATCATGCTGGGAGTTAATGCTTGGAGTTTCTACTATCTCAGCCACTCTTGCTGTAGCCAGGTGCCAGCAGGGCTTTACCAGGGCTGCAGGGCAAGGACCATTATGTGCAGCCTGTTAGTAGGCTTCTGAGGAGGCATCTCCCCAGACTGCCTTGCAACACCTTTGCTCTTCAATATTCCCTCTCCCACTGTCTGGCTGCAGAGCTATGATCACTATTTTGGTACCACACAAGGTTCCTTTCCAAGAGTGACTCTGCAGTCCCTATCATGGGACCAGGCCTAAAGGGCTCCAGTGGAGGAATGGGAGCAAGGGAAGGGGCAGGGTGACTCCTGAGTTTGCCCTGGCTGCCTCACTGTGGGCCAGCAAGCACAGCTGGCTCAGTGGCACAGCTGTGGTTGCAGCAGCTGTGCTGGGGCAGAATTGCATTTTCCATGGTTTGCCTGCAAGAAAAAGGCAAATTCTTGCCCATGCCTCACATCCCCACGAAGTGCATTTCAGCACTGGGAAAAAAAAAAAAAAAACAAACCAAAAAAACAAACAACAAAACCCCCACATCCTGAAGGCAGGTTTATATTGGAAGAGACTGGGCTGCAAAGCTGCACTGACAGCTCTTCCCAGTGCTGGCATGCACACACACAGACCTGAGCCCTCCCAAAAGGTAATTAAGGTGAGGGGAAACCTGGGAGTGGCTGGCATCGAATGCCCTAAAGGGGAGGAGGAGTGGACTGAGGAATGTGCATCTGAAGGGCTTGGTCGGGTGTCAAGGTCTGTGCACAGGTCCTGCTGAAGCTTGCTCACATACCCAGGTGAGGGCAGCCCTGGCAGGGCCCCCCCCAGCCCTGCTCCCGAGGAGGGGAGAGGGCTTCAGGACTGGAGGCTGCAGCCTGCAGGCAAGCACATCCCTTCCCTCTGCAGCCCTGCTGGGGGGCAGTGTGTGCCAAACACAGCCAGCGGTGCCCACATCTGCCCTCACCCCACAGGCATGTCCCCACAGGTTAAAGGCTGCTGAAAGCTGTGCCAGCCACCAGCCTGAGCAGCACCAGGCACGTCCCCTGGAACAGCAGGAGCCGGGGGGGGGGAATGCCAAGGACACCTTCTGTTGGCCTCCTGGGTGTTGCACAGGAGAGGGGAGCTTTGGGGAGCTGGATAAGGCCTGCAGGGACAGGAGCAGGGACAATGGCCTTAAGCTGGAGAAGAGCAGCTTGAGATTGGATGTGAGGAAGAAGTTGTGCAGCAGGAGGGTGGTGGAACACTGGCACAGGTTGCCCAGGGAGGTGGTTGAGGCTCCATCCCTGGAGATCTTGCAGGTGAGGCTGGAGAGGGCTGTGGGCAAGCTGCTCTAGTTGGGGATGTCCCTGCTGAGTGCAGAGGGCTTGGACTGGATGAGCTTTGGAGGTCTTTTCCATCCAGACCATTCTGTGATTCCATGATTTTGGTTGTGAGCAGTAGCAGCTGCTTTCTCCTCCTTAAACAGTTTATCAAAGTTTAATAGTCACAGAATCACAGAGTGTTAGGGGCTGGAAGGGAGCTCCAAAGCTCATCCAGTCCAACCCCCCCCTGCCAGAGCAGGGGCACCTACAGCAGCTCACACAGGAACACAGCCAGCTGGGGTTGGAATATCTCCAGAGAGGGAGACTCCACAACCCCCCTGGGCAGCCTCTTCCAGGCTTCTGTCACCCTCACAGGGCAATAATTTTTCCTCCTGTTCTCATAATCCTCCAGCACAAGCATTCACTGGTCACAAGAAATGTTGATGTCTGACTTGCAGCTTAATATGAAAGTAACAAAAAAGTAGTGAGGGTACAGAACAGCCTAATCATAAAAGTAAAGCTCAGGAAACACAAATGAGTCTTTATTGCTTAACAACACAGTAGCCTGATAGTAATGTGTCAGAGCACCCACTGCAAGTGATCACAGAATCACAGCAACATCTAGGCTGGAAAGACCCTTGGGGCCATCCAGTCCAACCAAAAGCCCTACTCTGTCAAGTTCACCCCTAAGCACATCCCCAAGCTGGGAAAGCCCCTCGGGGACACCAAGTCCAACCACTAACCCTGCTCTACAAGGGGCACCCCTAAACCATAGCCCCAAGCACCACATCCAAACCACCTTGAAACACACCCAGGGTTGGTTACTCCACCACCTCCCTGGGCTGCTCATTCCAACCACTCTTTCAGTTAAAAAAAAAAAATCCCTAAAAATGTAGGAATGGGGACAAATTAAAAACACTCCTTAGTGGAACTGCATGGATTGGAGTGCGCTAATTATTGGAATCACCAGCTGGAAAAGACCTCCAAGATCCAAGCCCAACCATTATCTTAACTCTACCAAGGGTGGTGCTAAACTGTGTCCCTCAGCACCACATCCCTGCCTCTTTGAAACACCTCCAAGGATGGGGATTCAATTGCTACTGAATCAGAGAAAAGGGTCGGCTGTTAAAGATGATTTCTTATTATGCTCTATGCATTCTCCTTCCAAACGCTGTGGAGTTCTGAGCGTTGTGGGAGCTCCTCTGTGCAACCACCCCCAGCGATCAGACACCTGGGTTCACGTATACACATCCAGTACTTGGCAAAAAACCACAGCAGCTTCTTATTTTTATCATATAAAAATGCCCCATAAAACAGATGTCTGTTTCAACACAATCCAGCGGGATCCTTGTGAGACGTCGGCACGGAAGCCTCAGCGGCAGCGCTGCCCAGCGCCAGCCCTGCTCCTGCGACCCGGCGGCCTCAGCTGGCAGCCGGGCACAAGGGGGAACCCGAGGCCGAGGAGGCCGGAGAGTAACCCTGCGATGGTGTAAAAGGGCCTGCCAGGAGAGCCTAAAAGAATGGGAGCCGGGACAAGCTACGTTGGGAGACGCCGGGCTGGGAGCCGGGAGAAGCCGGGCTGGGAGCTGGGAGAAGCCGGGATGGGAGCTGAGAGACGCCGGACTGGGAGTCGGGAGACGCCAGGCTGGGAGAAGCCGGGATGGGAGTCGGGAGTAGCCGGGCTGGGAGGGACAAGCTGCGCCGGAAGAAGCCAGGCGGGGAGACAGGAGAAGCCGGGCTGGAGCTCGGACAAGCCGGGCTGGGAGCTGGAAGCAGGGACAAGCCGGGCTGGGCTCGACGGCACACCGCAGGGGGGCGATAGGCAACCCATAGCCCGCGACCTGCTGTGTTGCGGCGCCCTCCGGCGGCCACAGAGGGGAGCGAGCAGAGGAGGAAAGTGCTTGCGGGCGGCCGGGAGGCAGAGCGGCCGCGTTGTGGGTTTAGTTTTGCTAAATAAATCAAACAAATAACTAAAACTGGCTGACCGCCGTGGCAGGCCTTGTCATCTCGATGCTCCTCAGCCACCGCGCGTACCGCTGCGTTAGGCCAGGCGCTTTCAAGTCACTTCAGCTGTCACCCAACCCAGAGCCACGCTGCGTGGCTGCTCCTCTGAAAGGGCCTTCCAGCAAAAGCCAGCTTTGGGTCTTTTTTGTTAGGGGATGTGCATTACAAAAAAGAAACTACAAAAAGAGGCTGTATGAGCAAAGCACTGCCTTCTTGTCAGGGATGTGGTACCTCAGCTGGATGTGCCACTGCTGGCTGTCACCTCCGTGCTGCTGCATGGACTGCTGCCTCCTGGCAAAGAGAATGAGGCTGTGAGCTTTGTGCAGCTGGGGTTGCTGGCAGCCCTCCTGCTTCCTCTGCCTTTGGTTTGCACCAAAAGAGCCTTGCTGCACTCCCTCACTCACCTTGTGTTGCATACAAAAGCCCTTTCGGGTTGGTTTGCCTCCAAAAGAGCCTTGTTGCACTCCCTCACTCACCTTTGTGTCACAAAAAGCACTTTGGGGTTGCTCTCATTGAAATCAGTGGCAGAATTCCCCCCATTTTCCATCCCAGACACAGCAAATTCAGACTCTGTAAAAAGCTCAGGGTGTGCATGAGATCTGTAAGTCCAAGGGGGCAAACCATTACAAGTAGTCTTAAACCAGCCACAGAAAAATGGGAGAGCAGCTCCAGAGAGGTGAGGAATTCAACAACTCCCCTCTGCTTTCCTCCACTTGCTCCGTTGTAAATGTTATCAAATCCTGCAGGTATTCTCTGGAGACCACAGGTATAGCCCTGGGCTGGTATCAGGCAAGCAAGTGATGGGAGAACAAGGCTAACATTAGTGCTGGGGGGAGATGCCCACCTAAAGAGCAAAGGGAGAAGAAAGTTATGCCCTAAAGACTGGCTTCCTGGCATGGCAATGAATCTCCTTCTCCTTTGCACTTGGGACTTTGTTCTAGGCAATGTTTGAGTAGCACAACAGAAAGGACTCTGAGGCTGTCCAGGCCTATTTACATTCAGAGCATCTTCTACCTGGTGCCAGAGGCTACTGAGGTTCAAGCTCAGATGCCACCTCCTCAGAAAAGAGGCTACCAAAGGAATGCATCCTGTCTTTTGGACGAGGTGCCAGAGAGTCTATTTCCAGTACTGATGTTGGGCCAAATTCTTTGACCCTTCAGGAAGAAGTCTAGTGCTACCTGTGACTTCAGTTCACTGTTGTTCACTCTTCTTCTTTTTGTGGCTTTCAGGCAAAAAGAGAGGAGTTAGCAGTTATCAGAGAACATTAGAGGTTGGAAGGGACCTCCAGAGATCATCCAGTCCAACCCCCTGCCAGAGCAGGGTCACCCAGGACAGGTCACACAGGAACACATCCAGGTGCGGTTGGAAAGTGTCCAGAGAAGGAGATTCCACAACTTCTCTGGGCAGCCTGCTCCAGGGGTCAGCACCTTCACAGTAAAGAAGTTTCTCTGCATGTTGAGGTGGAGCATGAAGTTTCTCTTCATGTTTTTCCTTGTGCTATTACTGGACACTATGGAAAAGAGTCTGGCCCCTTCATCTTGACTCCCACCCCTCAGCTGTTGATCAGATCCCCTCTCAGCCTTCTCTCTTCCAGACTGAACAGCCCCAGGGCTCTCAGTCTTTCTTCACAGCAGAGATGTTCAGGCCCTGCAATCAGCCTCAAGTGTTTTCCTGGGTCCATTTTCTTCCCTTGCCTCCTCCTGCTCTGTGCTGCCTGCCCTCCATGGGGACTGATTTGTGACATAGTGCTTTACCTGCTTCTTTGCCATCCTAGCCTCTGCTTTTCAACCACATCCGTCTTCCATAACAGTTTTTTGAGCTTCAAACTGAATCTACCTTTTATATTCCCTTAAAGTTAAGCTCCCAGTCAATGCCCATCAGCCCACTGCTGGAGAGAAGAGCAAGGCCAAGCTGCTTCATGCAGCTCTGTGGCATGGGCTGCTCACAGCTGTCCAGCCCTTCTAACCTGCAGCAGGAGAGGGGCAGCTGAAGGTTCATTCCAATCCTAGACTCATCTTCTCTGTCTGGTCTGGAGACAGCTCCCAGTCCTTCACAACCATGTCAGTTTCCCATGCTCTGAAGCATTGCCCCTTTCTTCTAGCTGTCATTATTTTCTTTTGGGTTGCCTGTTGGCTCCTGAGCACTTAAGAGTTGCTCACAAAGCCTCAGACTCTGTCACTGGAAGAAGCACTTTCTAAACCTGGAGGGTGAAGTTCTTGAGTGCTCTCTTGGTTCCTTTTGCTTGCAACTTTTACAAACAGCAGCTCAACGACAATGCTGCTTCTGGCCTCTAACAGGCTTTGCTTACAGAATCACAGAACATTAGAGGTTGGAAGGGACCTCCAGAGATCCTCCAGTCCAACCCCCGTGCCACAGCAGCATCACCCAGAGGAGTCCACACAGGAATGCATCCAGGTGGGGTTGGAAAGGCTGCACAGAAGGAGACTCCACAACCTCTTTGGGCAGCCTGCTCCAAGGCTCCATCAACCCAACACCACCATGGCCACACATCTCCTGAACACATCCAGGGATGGGGGCTACACCACCTCCCTGGGCAGCCTGTTCCAATCCCTGACCACTCTTGCAGCAAAGAAATTTTTCCTAATTGCCAACCTAACCCTCCCCTGGCACAGTTTGAGGCCATTTCCTCTCCTTCTATCACCTGATAATAGGCAGAACAGACCAACCCCCACCTCACTGCACTCTTTCAGCTTTCAGGGAGCTGTAGAGAGCAATGAGGTCTCCCCTCAGCCTCCTCTTCTCCACACCCACCAAACACCCCCAGCTCCCTCCTTGTTCTCCACCTCAGTGTCTTTCTTGTAGTGAGGGCCCCACAACTGAACCTGGTAGTCAAGGTGGCCTGAGCAGTGCTGAGTTGCATGGGCAGTGCCCTGCTCCTGCTGGCCACACCAATCCTGACCCAGCCCAGGATGCTGGTGGCCTTGTTGGCCACCTGGGCACATTGCTGGCTTGTGTTCAGCTGCTGTCAACCAGCACCCCCAGGGCTTTCTCTGTCAGGCAGCTTTCCAGCCACTCTGCCCCAAGCCTGGAGCCTTCATAGGGCTGTTGTGACACAAGGGCAGCTCCCAGCACTTGGCCTTGTTGAACCTCACACAACTGCCCTCAGCCCATGGATGCAGCCTGGCCAGGTCCCTCTGCAGAGCCTTCTTACCCTCAAGCAGATCAACACTGCCACCCAATTGAGTGCCATCTGCAGACCTACTGAGGGAGCACTCAGTCCCCTCCTCCAGACCACTGATTCCCTCATCCAGATTGCACTTGCCAGAATCAGAAGGAAAAGAGATCCTGGTATTTGGCACAACAGTGGAAGCTCTGAGACTGCTGAAACTGAGGGCTTTATGAACCAGCACAACAAATTCTGTGCTTGGCTCACTCCCAGCAGACAAAAGCAGAACTGTACCATGCCTTTTGTTCAGAGATTTGTCATCTTTAACTAGGATTTTATTTTTGGTTTTTTTTTTTTTTTTTCCAGTAGCTTAATCATGTAGTCAGTAAAATAAAGTAAGAATCCAAAGTTTCCAGAGTGAGGCAATATTGTCTTTATGTTATATTTTTTAAGTCATGATCAGGTATCTGTGGGACATGGAAAAAACCTCAGACTCAAACAAAGTACATAAATCTTTGTTCCTCTAATTGAATTTATGCCAAATTGTGCTTTCAGGTGTGTTTCTATAAAGCTTTGACAAGAGAAGGTTTGGGGGAGGGGGATAGTGGTGTTAATTTTGAGAGCTTAAAAAGTGCAAAAGATCAGGAGTTGTTCTCACAGCTTCCAGGCTCCTCAGACACCAAAATGGTGTCTGGCTCTGAGACCTGCAGCCCTGCTGCCAGGTGGTCATTTGGCTCAGCCTGGGGTTCCAGTTGCCTGCTTCAAGGAATGAGAGCACAACTTGGCTCCTTTCTCAGTGAAAGGGAAACCAACCCAACAGGACACTCCCCAAGTGTTGTGGCCCCAGATTCCAACACACACTGGTTACAGTCACCAAAAGGAGCAGAGACACCACTTGGGTTTTTTTTTTTTACTTTTCCTTGGCACATTTCACAACAGTCCTGCAGCCAGCAGAGTCAGAGAGGAGCCTCAGAAATTACAGAGAGCACGAGTACCACGCTGGACATGGAAAGGAAATTTTATTAAACATGTTTACATAAGATGAGTTGGAAGTTCATTGAAAAGCACAGGGGAAGGTGTTAAGACAAGTGGTCCAAATAGAAAGATACTATCCAATTATATCTAGTTGGTTCTTGGCCACTAAGACAGAACAGGCTCTAGTAGTAGTGCACCAATGCTTGAGTTCTTCCTGCTCAGCAGGTCGAGCAGTAACCAATCAGTGCCCCGTGGAAAGCTGGGCAGAGGGATTCCCACGTGTGGAGTAGTAATAAATAGTTCCCTTGGTGCAGGCAGTATGTCTATGGGTTCAAACCTAGTGTGCACACAGCTTCTACATTGTGTTACAGCCCCACTGGAGGGGTCTACACCACAAGAGTTAGCAGTAGAAGGAATTTGGTCCATACTACATCACGTTTTCCCATGAGGGTAAAAAATAAAGTCCATCTGTAGACATTTAGCACCAGACTCAGCAGCCCCCAGCCTGGCCAAAACCTGCCAAATGCCTATCAGCAAAAAAGGGATGGCTTCATTTCTTGGGTACTTCAGTGGAGTCGTCACGAGCAAACTGTACAGCTACATGCAACATACAAGCTGGCCTATGTGGAGCTAACATACAGCAGGAAATTACCTTGGGTTTCATCTCTTTTTTTGTTGTTTTGTTTCTTGTTTGTGTTTTGTTGTTGTTGCTCTTTCCATTTGTATTTGATTCTGTTGTTGTTGTTGTTGTTGTTGTTTTATACAAAAGGTGCATGCAGCTCTGAACAGTTCCGAGTCATGCTGCTCTGTTCCTGTGATCACAAAAATCCAATGGCCTGTAAAAGGAGGAGGTGGGGGTGGGGGCAGAGGGGAACATCTCAATGCAGCTGCAGCACCCTGCAGTTGTTTGCACATGTATAGAATATCACAAGGGATTTATTCTCAAGGCCAAGAGGAACTCAAATGAATAAAAAGCAATTTGAAACCAGACCTGCTTATTTTTTTGTTTGTTTTGTTATTTTTTTCTCCAAAAAAGTAAGATATCTCACGGTAAAAAACCAAGCCTTGTGCTTGCATCGATCTCAAAGAAATGTAAACTCAAATCTTGATTAAAAACATCAGTTAAGTGCAGAAGGTTTCAGCTGGAATCTCCAGCGAAACGCTGAGCGACTTGTCCCACGCTCTACCCTGGGCAGGCAGGGTGCAGCCTGGGCACGGCTGAAAGTGTCCTATGATCAACTCCTTCCTGGTCAGCCTTGTGGGAGGGCAAATATACATTTGTACACAGGAATGTAAAGATTTCCTCTCCACTTTCTAGGAGGGAAAAATTTGCATTACCACTAACGCATCCCAGTGTCAAAAAATGAAGACTGAAGCTGCTTTTAGAACCATCCCCCAGCAGGAGTTGCAGAATTCTTCCACGCAAAACATCGTCAACATAAAAGTTCTTCTACAGAATGCAAACAGATCTGCTTTTTTTTTTTTTTTTTCACACAGAGAAAAACCCAAAGGTGGCACTGTGATGGTTATTTGTTTTGTTTGATAAGGGCATGACTTGGTTCTTTGTTCTGGGTTCCTGCATGAGAGCCTTGGAAGCCCCAGAAGGGAGGAAGGATTTGAACTGGCTCGGGGCCATAACTGTGGCTGTCAAACACTTTGAACGCTGCTGACAGAGATTTGCTTCAGCCCTTTGGAGTTTGGTTCAGAAGAAGAAAGGAAAGGTCTCTGTTAGCACTGTGAGGACTTCTACAAAACCAGCAGGATCACATGGCAACAACAAAACCCAAACCCAAACCCAAACCCAAACCAAACCAGTGGAAGTGACAAGTAGAGGAAAATACCCTGCTGAGAAGACCAGGAAGGTAACACTGCTGGAGGGCTCTGTCAAAGTGTGAGAAATACAACACTGCTAACAGAGAGAGAGCTTCCAGTTTGGGTCATCTCTGACTTAGGTGGAATCTAAAGGTCTCTCTCTCCCTGTCTTTGATGTTTGGATGATGACAAGCATCAGTGAGAGCTGCTAAGGGACTGGCTGTGTGTGACAAGCCTTTGCTCTGCCCATTGAAGCCATCTCTCGACAGACAGACGTGGGTTTGGGTAACTACAAGAAGCAAAACCAGAGGTGATTGTCTCTCTCCAACAGTGGTTATTTTTTTCATCATGTAACTATCTGGCTCTGATCAGTGTCCTGGGTGGTTTTTCATCAGACAGCACCTGCTACTAGGACCTAATGCAGGGAGGCCCAGTTGAGCTCTCCAGAGATGACTGGGAAGCCCTGCGTGTCAGGGGAGTCAGGGTTGGATCCACTAGTGATGAAGGAGGAAACAACTTATACCAGCCTATTACCACACTGGACAGATCCAGTTCCTCCAGAAGGATCTGGGCAACCCCCATGAAGCATTTGTGATCCATTCGGCCGTAGTCTCCCCACACTATCACCTGGAAGAACACAAAAGGCAGGTTCAGTGTCATGCCCCCACCCAGGCTGAGGCTCACTGCTGCTCTTGGGTGTAGAGCAAGGGTGATGCTGCTCTTCAGGGTGAGTGATTTCCCCCTCCTGTGGGAAAACCTAACAGCAGGACAGGAGTAGAAGCAAGAGGAGAGAAATGTTTAACCACAGAATCAAAGGATGCCCTGGGTTGGAAGGGATCCTTGAAAGTCATCTTGTCCTGCCCTCCCTGCACTGTGCAGGGATGTCCACAGCTACATCAGGCTACTCAGGGATCCATCAAGCTTGACATTGAATGTCTCCAGGGATGGGGCTTCTACCACCTCCCTGGGCAGCCTGTTCCAGTGTCTCACCACTCTCGTTGTAAAGAACTTCCTCCTGATGTCCAACTTAACTCTGCCCTGCTCCAGTTTCACACCACTGCCCCTTGTCCTTTCACTCCAAGTCCTTCTGAACAGTCCCTCCCCAGCCTTCCTCTAGGTCCCCTTCAGGTACTGGAAGGCTGCTCTAAGGTCTCCCCAGAGCCTTCTCTTCTCCAGGCTGAACAGCCCCAACTCTCTCAGCCTGTCTCCACAGGGGAGGTTCTCTGGCCCTCTGTCCATCTTTGTGGCCTCCTCTGGACCAGCTCCAGCAGCTCCATGTCCTTCCTGTGTTGAGGGCTCCAGATGCAGGCAGACCTTGTGCAGGTCCAAAGCCACAAGGGCAGCCTGGCTGGCATTTATCAAAAGAGATGCTCCTGAGTTGGAATGGATTTCTGGAGAGTACTTAAACTTCAGTCAATGTGCTAGTGCCTCTCCAGATGATAGCCTCCAATGGCATGAAGAAGCCACTGACCTGAAGGACTTTCCCCTGAGGACTCTCATCAAAAACCAGGGTCTGTTGGTACAAGGGGTCAAGGGTCTTCCGTGCAATCCTGGTCTTCTTCTTCGCTATGCACGCTCCATTCTCCAGCAAATACACTTTGACATAGGGAGCTGCAAGCAGAACAGCAAACATGTTGGGGCTTAAAAAACTTTGCATTGCACATATGAGCTGCAGGACAGGTGCCTTCAGAGAACCACAGAGTCACAGAATGGTAGGGGTTGGAAGGGACATCTAAAGCTCATCCAGTCCAACCCCTCTGCCAGAGCAGGGACACCTACAGCAGCTCACACAGGAACACAGCCAGCTGGGCTTGGAATATCTCCAGAGAAGGAGACTCCACAACCCCCCTGGGCAGCCTCCAACAGGCTTCTGTCACCCTCACAGGCAAAGAATTCTTCCTCCTGTTTCCATGGAACTTCCTATGGCTCAGCTTCCACCACTGCCCCTTGTGCTGGCATTGGGCATCACCCAGCAGAGCCTGGCTCCAGCCTCTGGGCACTCCCCCTGCACATCTTTAGCAACATTAGTAAAGGAAACTGAGTGGAGAGGAAATGAGACATATTACCTCCAGTGCATCAGCTGAATGCAATTGTGTTCACAAAATAAATTACACAGTCCAGAAGAGATCAATTTGATTTGTATCAGCTTTGACTGCCGTGATCTAAGATGTTGATAACAACTGCATTTCATCCAGCCTGCCCTTG
>NC_072011.1:480000-502500 GCF_027791375.1 Indicator indicator | reverse complement strand
TGTACAGGACCTTCAGGGAAAGAACCCACTTCGTAGAAGCCTTTTTGGTGTGGCAGTGTGTGCATCAGAGGCACAGAATGCCTGGCTGGAAGGGACCTCAAGGACCTCCTGGTCCAACCTTTCTCACAGGATAAATCCATGCCTTAAATGCCTCCTGGAATGGTAAAGGTTTCCCTGACCGATCCTGACACCTAACTTGTTCTTGCAAGGGGTCAAAACCTCTGGCACTGGCAACCAGCCCAGAGCAAATCACTGACAGCATCATTTAGTGCAGTCAATGAAACTGATTAGTGAAGTGGCTCCTCACTGAAGAGAGGAGAGCAGATGGCTCTTACCCATGGCAGGGGTTGCCAGTGTTTGCCGCCCCACCAGCTGCGCCGGGCCAAGGCCATCCAGGAAGTCGCTGAACTGACTGTCGGCGCCCAGCCGTACTCCAGGAAATATTAAGCTGAAGCAAGAGAAGAGCACAAGAACAGAGTTACTGTCTAATGCCCTACAGTGTTTCACCCACAAGGACTACTCCATACAAGGCTGAGAACCTTGGGATGGGCAATCACAGCTCCTTACAGCCACCATGGGTAGCCCTGGTTCTTTATGCTTTACCCAATGTGCAGCAGCAGCTGTGCTAATGTGGTAAGGATGTCAATAAAGGAGCCAAAAGTCTTTGCCAGCCAGAGTGATTCCATGCAACACAAATCTCTTATTTTTCCCCAGGTGTGTAAGGGAGCATTTGCCTACCTCTGTTTTCCCCTTGTGTTCTAAGGATTCCCTGGAGCCCACAGCAGGGAGTGCTCTCAGCAGAGTGCCAGTGAGAGCTGTGAGGAGGCCAGGCACACTTCTCTGTCACATCTGCCCTGGTTCTCCTTTCCTGCACAGGGAGGCAGTCAGCAGTGAATAGAACCAGCTGCCCCCTTCCCTGCAGTTGTCTGCCTGCTAGTGGCTGATGGGCAGCTGGACCCTGGGTTTACAACCCCCAGTAAGAGACTGATGGGCAGCTGGACCCTGGGTTTACAACCCCCAGTAAGAGACTTATGGGCAGCTGGGCCCTGGGTTTACAATTCCTCAATGAGAGGCTTGGCCCAGCTGCAAAGTAAACTTTCTTTGCATGTAGTGATACAGAAGAGAGTTTCATGTCACAGGGATTTACATACAACAACCTGAGGTTTAACTGAGTTAATTCAAACATCACACAAAGTATCCCTGTGTTTGGTTTGGAATTTAGTTGTCTCCTGATGAATAAAATGCCTCACTGAATGACAGGGAAATGTGAATCCCTCAGAGGTCCTCTCCCAGTGTCAGCTGTTGAGGAAATTTGTGTTAGATGCCTAAAATAGTTCGGTTTTGCAAACATTTCCCCAGGAGGAATCTGCACACAGTACCACACCCTTTCAGCCACTGCTGGGACCTGTGTGCACAGCCCAAGTGCTCCTACAAAGACAAGAGACTCCTGCTGCCTTGCTGCTGCTCCAGTGCCACTCACTTGCCCTCGGAGCTGTAACTATTGATGCTGCCATCAGTGGACTCGCGACTCGGCTGCCGCACCATGCGGCTCCTCATCTCTGCTGCCATGCCTGTCTCTGTGCTCCTCTGGATCGTGCTCTTCAGCTTCTTGCTGCCAGCTTCTGCAAGCAGAGAGAAAGAAGCAACAGTGAGGACAACTTAGAGCAAAGCCTTTCCTTGCAGTTTTCCAACAGCAGTGACCTGGCTTGAGCGTTAATGACACAAAAAAACCTGTTCTGATAGAAGAAGGATTCTCTCTTCTTCATCTGCAAACTAGCAATGGCTTCTCTTTAACCTGAAGGTCTTTGGTAGGGCAAACTCAGAAATTGAGTGGCTTCTACATAACCTTTAGACAGCTGGAGTGTAGAGCAGGGCTGTGAAATTGTCTGCTAGCCATACACAGTAAAGTTGAGTGTTAGGTAGGTTGGGTGACTACAACAGAATCACAAAATGTTAGGGGTTGGAAGGGACCTCTGGAGATGATGAAGTCCAACTCCCCTGCAAAGGCAGCTTCACCTAAACAATTCACACAAGAACATAACCAGGTGGGTTTTGAATGTCTCCAGAGATGGAGACATCTTTATAAGTAAAGGGGGGGGGGGGAGAGGGAATCCTTCGTGCATTCCACAGAAAAATAGTAAGCACTAAAATACTTAGTATTCAAAAATATAATGATGTGTTTTGGCTCTGCAAAATCCTACTTTTCATCACAGAAATTCTTCCAGCTAAGCAGAACACAGCTTCTGGGCTCAGCACATGGAGCAAAATGAACTCTTGGAGAACATGTCTGGGAGATGATGGCTTTGCAGTGCAGGTTTGGGGTTGAACACCACAGGGTGAGGTAATTCTTCTCACATCATTTAAAGTCTCAATCCATCAGCAAAAACGGCCAGCACCCGTTCTTCACAATGCCATTTGAGTTCCACCTGGAATGCTTCCTGTTGGCCTTTGAGGAGGAAGAGCTTCCAGACCTTTACAGGGACAGTTATGAACTCAAGGTGCCAATCTACAATGAGTTCTGCTGCTAGATGATGATAACTGTTCTCAAAGATCTTTAACTGAGACCCTCCCACCAAAGCTCTGTGTGGTGGCACAAAGCCTGTCTCTTGCTCTTCTGCCTTCAGTACCATCCAATGGGAACATTCCTTTCTCTCAGGAAGTGATGGAGCTGAAGAGGTTTCAGGCAGATGCATGCAAAAGCATTGTCCAGCTTCTGCCCCTTCCACTTCAGTGCTCCTTCCTCTGCCCGCTGCAGTGTCCCTGCTGCCCTTTCATGGTCTGAAAAAGTAAATGTTTGTTCCACCTCCACCTGCTGTGGAGACTGAATTGCTCTATGAAATGTTCCACCTTCCTCTTTCCCACAGACACCATTGATGCTTGAAGCTTCATATAGAAGTGATGCCTTGGGTGGCCCCAGCACAGCCTGCCTGTGCTCAGGAGTGCAGTGGAGGTCAGCTGGCCCTTGCTCTTTGGGTTTGCAGAGCTGCTGGAGGGCAAGGAGGAATCACACCACAGACCAGCCCCCTCTGCCCCTGAGCTGTCACAGTAATCTCTTTGGAGCTACCAGAAAGACAGCAAACGTGGCCAAAGGGAAAAAGAGACAATTCAGAGACTGGCCTTAGAACAGACATTGCCACAGCAGGAGTGGTTTCCTCTTCAGCCTTCTGGGCCAGGGGTTGGTTATCCATCGTCCCCCAGAAGCAGAGAAACAAATACCTCTCAGTGAAAGAAATCAGCTACTTCCACAAGTCCTGCACTCCCTTCTGAGGCCAACAGCTCTGAGGTTTTGCTGTGGACCAGTGCAACTTATCCTGGCTCCTGGGTCTCAGTCAGCTGAAGTTGCATTTTTGACTGCTGCTAAACACAAGGTAGGGTAGGCTAGGCAGGGTGCAGCAGGAGGCCAGGCTCCGCTCCTAGGCAGGGCAGGTGGCTCTGGAAGGTATTTGCTGTAGAAAAACAATTGCTGCATTTTGGACTTGAGCTTTATCTTGAAAATGTCTGCAGCATATCAACACTGAAAGGTAAACTGAGCATCAAAAATTAATCCAAAGGCATTTTAGGGCATAACCCTCACCTGCAGAGCCCTACACCAAGGAAGGATTCTCATGTTTGCAGTAGCTATGCATTGGCTACCCACATTGTTCTGTCTCTCTCTTGCTAGGACCTGTCTGAAGCACCTCTGTTTCCATCTGCTCCTACAGCAAAGCTAGGATTATGTGGTTCATCCCATGCCTTCTTTTCTGGAGCCAGCAGATCAGGGAGCATGGCAGGAAGGAGATAATATGCTAGAGCCTGAAATGTGGGCAGCTGAATAGGGTTGCCTGTGAGTATCCATGCCTCAGGAACTGGAATTGGTGAGACACTAAAGGCAGCTGCAAAGTCATCATGACCTTGGCACAAACTGGGAAAGAGACTTTGCTCTGGACCACCTGGACAACACAGTGGGTTCTGAAAGGTAGGGATTGGAACCAGGCTATTGGGAAAGGGTCAGGAAGGAGACAGTCCTACAAATAATCCCTGTAAGGAATAACCATTGGCTAAATTGCAGCAATGAGTGTTTTAGCTTTGAGTCAGAGCAGAGATGGAGAGCAGCATGTGGTGTTTGGTTCTTTTGAAGGAGTAGTCATGTCTTGTCATAGATAACCTCCATGCTGCTGCTCGAACATACTCCACATTGCTCCACAGACTTTAAGTGCCTGAACCACAAAGCAGGAATCCTGATGCATGGCCATAAGCAAGTCCACAGCCTTGTCTTGTTGTGCTGCAAATAAGAGACTCTCCTGTTCTGAGTGTTCTTAAGTCACTGCTCTCTCACAATGTAGGGTCCCATTTCTTTTCTTCCCTCATCCACATTGTCTGTTCAGGTTGAAGATTCAAACAAAATTCTTTTGGCTCCTCTTGTAACTGCTACTACCATCCACAACATTTCTTTGGGAAAAAAGAATCCTCCTGTATGTTTCAATCTATAACCTCAGTCTTAATACTCTGCAGTACCTTCAGAAGTGCAACATGAAAGGAACCCAAAGCAGAACGCTAAATGGCATCAAGAGTTTTATAGCATCAAGGGAATGGTTTTGCCCATGAGCAGGAACTAAAACCCATGTTGCAGAGGTTCTGGAAGTTTTAACCTTGCTCAGTCATGAATATATATATAATTTTTTTTTTCTTTTCATTCCACTTACAGCACAAAAGTGATGTGAACGGTTTATCTTCACACAAGCACAGAATGCGAGGTAGGAAGGGACCCCAAGGACCATCTGGTCCAACCTTTCTAGGTGCCACTGTCACTGAAATGAGCTGGCCCAGCACCCTGTCAGGATGAGTCTTAAACCTGCCCAGTGTAGGGGAATCCACTGCTTCCCTTGGGAGATGATTCCAGTGTCTGACTGTTCTCATGGGGAAACATTTCCTTCTGGAGTCCAATGGGAATCTCCCCAGCAGTAACTTGTCCCCATCACCCCTGGTCTTTTCCATGGGACTCCTTGTACAAAGGGAGTCTCCATCCTGCTGGAAGCCACCCTTTATGCACTGCTTCATGGTGCTAAGGTCTGCCCTAAGCCTTCTCTTCTCAAGCTCTCTCAGCCTTTCCTCACCTGGCAGGGCTGCTCTCTCATTCTGGTGGCCCTTCTCTGGACCACCTTGCTGGTGTTGCTCTTGCTGGCGTGGTTCTTTCTGAACTTCCATTCCCATCTCGCATTATTTTTAATCTAGCAGTTCTGAAAATATCTTTGGGTTGCTGTCTTTGTATGAAACAAGTTCATAAAATATTGAAGTTCAATATCTGCTAGGGTATGTGGAGAAGCTTTTCTGCTCTTGCCTGCATATCTGTTGGAGAATTCTTGGTCTCCTGATTTTTCTCAGTTTAATATGTATAATTAAATTTTCTCATATATGTATAATTCAATTTTCTGATAGGTTACAGCTCTTTACCTGCCCTGTGTAGATTACAGTATATGCATTGTACAGACTGAAGATAAACTCTCTCTACACTGAATACCATTTAGGGGCAAAATTTAATCCAAAATGGTCTGTATGCTTCTGTCTGCTTGTGTCAGGCTTTCTGCATGAGGAAACTCAGACTGATGTGCTGAAATTGCTTGTAAATACCCAGTTTAACAGGCACCAGCTAGAGGCAAAACCTATCAGAGAGCAATTGTGATGAATCTTTTTGCAGCTTTAATAACTGGTGCCAAAGGATCATAAAGCAGCCAGCTGCAGCTACAGAACACACAGAGCTTGGAAGCATTTTGCAGTTCATCCACAGCCTTGTTGCAGCACTGCTGCTAACTCACCCTGAGTGCATGCAGTGTGCTGTTTCAGTGCACTTACTGCAAACTCATCCGGGAGTGAGTCCTTTTTGGTGCAGCAAGACACTGGTCCTTGGTTTTCGTCACCTCACACAAAAGCAAACTAATGGAGACTGTGATCTAAGTGATGATGAACAGCAGAGCGCAAGCTTGTTGCTGTATGCACTATGTACCAACATCAATGCAGAGCAGAGCCCAAGCTGATGGTTTGCACTGAGATTTGTACCAACATCAATGCAGAGCAGAGCCCAAGCTGATGGTTTGCACTGAGATTTGTACCAACATCAGTGCAGAGCAGAGCCCAAGCTGATGGTTTGCACTGAGATTTGTACCAACATCAGTGCAGAGCAGAGCCCAAGCTGATGGTTTGCACTGAGATTTGTACCAACATCAGTGCAGAGCAGAGCCCAAGCTGATGGTTTGCACTGAGATTTGTACCAACATCAGTGCAGAGCAGAGCCCAAGCTGATGGTTTGCACTGAGATTTGTACCAACATCAGTGCAGAGCAGAGCCCAAGCTGATGGTTTGCACTGAGATTTGTACCAACATCAATGCAGAGCAGAGCCCAAGCTGATGGTTTGCACTGAGATTTGTACCAACATCAGTGCAGAGCAGAGCCCAAGCTGATGGTTTGCACTGAGATTTGTACCATCAATGCAGAGCAGAGCCCAAGCTGATGGTTTGCACTGGTTGAGATTCGTACCAACATCAGTGCAGAGCAGAGCCCAAGCTGATGGTTTGCACTGAGATTTGTACCAACATCAGTGCAGAGCAGAGCCCAAGCTGATGGTTTGCACTGAGATTTGTACCAACATCAGTGCAGAGCAGAGCCCAAGCTGATGGTTTGCACTGAGATTTGTACCAACATCAATGCAGAGCAGAGCCCAAGCTGATGGTTTGCACTGAGATTTGTACCAACATCAGTGCAGAGCAGAGCCCAAGCTGATGGTTTGCACTGAGATTTGTACCAACATCAGTGCAGAGCAGAGCCCAAGCTGATGGTTTGCACTGAGATTTGTACCAACATCAGTGCAGAGCAGAGCCCAAGCTGATGGTTTGCACTGAGATTTGTACCAACATCAGTGCAGAGCAGAGCCCAAGCTGATGGTTTGCACTGAGATTTGTACCAGTATCAATGCCAGTTGGTGTGTCCTTGTTTTCTGCACTTCCTAATCACCTGCAGGTAAAGCAGCCAGGAGCAAAATGCTATTGACAAGAGGCCTGCATCAAGGACAAAGGGTCAGAGGTAGGATCTGTAGAATTAAGGTGGCCTAGTGGCCTCAAGGCTGGCTTTAAGTTTCCAAAGGCATCCAATTCAGAGAGGATAATGCCAGGATAGATGGCCCAAAACGGCCCTTAGCCAAGGCATGGCTGCAGATGGCATCGCTACTGCACATGGCACGTGTGGCCTGGAAGCCATTCCTACATTGTGCAGGAAGTCTGAAATAACAGCAGAGGCTGTGCCATCACTTGCTGGAGTAAAGCTGTCACCCTGTGGCACCACAGGACAAATCGGGGAGACACAGAGGGATTTGCAAGGACACAGGCTTGGTGACTTAGTCAACAGGACAGTGTTAGAGACCTCTGTAGGGCAGAAGGAGACCTTGGTGTAGTCCTGTATACTGCCTGTGTGGAGAGATGCCTTCAACCAGCACTGCCCACAAGCATGCCTGAGGGCAACTAGGTGGCTAGCACCAAAAAAGGGAAGCACCTTGACACACATGCAGCACCTGGGTATGAGCTGTGAGCATTAGTGACTGGCTCAGGAGAACACTGCAGAGGACAAAGCACAGACCACTGCTAACTGCACCCCTGGAAGGGATAAGCAGAAGGGCACTGACCCTCCATGACTTGGTATGGCTCAAGGGCAAAGCATCCACAGTATGAAGGTCATGCCTCCAAAGAGAGCCTGAAAGGCTCCAAGCTGACAAACGTGGCAGGACACCAAAGGGCTTATGCCAGCCTGACGAGTAAGGGTCATCCTCAGTATCAAGAAGTACAGAAACAAAAAGCCAAGGGGCACATTTCCTTCTGGTCTATCCTGATGTGATTTTACAACCTCCAGCTTAGCTGTTTGGAGCCCTGCTGAGCCACAAGCTCTGCAGCTTCCCCCTCCTCAGCACTGTTTAACAGCAACACAATCTATTTACACTTGAATTGACAGAGTGCTCCTGGGACGGCAGTCATAAAACAGAAAGAAAAGAAGAAATCAACCAAACATTTGGGGGTTGGTTTGCTTGGGGTTTTTTCACTGCCTATCTCTCAGATTAACTCATCAGTAGATAGCAAAGATGGAAAGAACAGAGGGACTATGGACAGGAGAAGAAGAGCAAAGGAGATGACATTTAAATACAAATGTTTACTAGAGTTTATATCCTGCAATGCTCCACTGTAGTTTCTGTTACAGTTTCCTGGATATATCCTGCTGTTTATACAAAGATATTTGAAATATTGCAGTAATGACCTTCTAAATGTTTCCTCCAACCATATTCAAGGAAAGGAGAAAGCTTTTTGTCTTCTGTAGTGTTACATACCAAGGTTTAAAACCCAAATCCAAACCATTTTGTATTCTTCCCCCTTTCTATATATTAAAACAAATCCACAAGCAGTATTTATCCCAAACCTTTGAGGAATAATATTCTCCTTTGCCAGTTGGGACCATTGATCCTGCTGGATCTTCTTATCAGGAGTCTGGAAGAAGCCCACCCTGCACCTCACACCCACATTTATCAAGTCAGCTCTTCAGCTGGCAAGCTGATTTCATTCCCAAGAGATGTCTTCATTTAAAGCTGATGCCATTAGTCCAGTCATAGAGACAGGTTTTTTTTCTGACACATTTAGAGACAAAGGAACATAAAGCCTCAATCCTAACAAAAGGAGACCTCACTGAAGCACTGCTCCAGGTGACTTTAATGCTTTGATGGCACTTTAGTCAATGTACTGCAGAACCTCAGCCTTTGACTGTGTTAGTCATTGCAAATCTAAAAAATCACAGGCCCAGGCTCTCAACAACTTGCACTTAGATTGCCAAGGAAAGTAACTTTCCTTATCCAGCAACTTGAATTCTGTGAAGCTGAAGCAGTTTTTCGACAACAAATGGTAGGAACTTCTTAAGGTCCATGCTCAAAACCAAAGCAAACAAGGACTTGAAAACTCAGAATCACAGAATTGTCAGGGCTGGAAGGGACCTCAAGGCTCATCCAGTTCCAACGCCCCTGCCATGGGCAGGGACACCTCACACTGATCAGGTTGCTCAGAGCCACATCCAGCCTGGCCTTAAAAACCTCCAGGGATGGGCCATCGTTTACCTGCCATGGCCTCAGAACTTGGAGCAACTGCTTTTTGTCTCCTTAAGAAAAGATGGCCTTAGGTATACATATCGTGGGGAAAGAAAGAAAACCACAGAATGATAGGGCTTGGAAGGGAGCTCCAGAGATCATCCAGTCCATCCCCCCTGCCAGAGCAGGTCACACAGGAACACATCCAGGCAGGTTTGATTTTCCCATGCCGGGGAAGCAAACCTGTGTCTAACCAGCATAGATGTGCCTCAGGGAGAAGCAAGGGTGTTTGGTCAGAAGTTCAGTTATGGCTGCTGAAAATAACCACGTTTTTGGTCAAAAGACTCTTCTGTTAACAGTGTTGCCAAAAACTTGCAATGAGGTGAAAAGAGCAACTGTCTGTCAGTTGCAAGGCCATCAGTGCTGCTATGTGGTAAGGAGCTTGTACTGCTGGGAGAGCACAAAACACACATCACAAACACACAGACAGCAGCTTCATCACCTTCTATACCCACATGCAAAGAGCTGCAGAGTAGCAGCCCATGTCAGTGAGGCTGGCAGCAGGCACACACCTGTTCCTCAACTCTTAAAGCCAACTTCAGTCAATTCACATCCCCAGCACAGCAAAGTCATCCTTCCAACACATCATTTGCTGTGTAAACAGCTGCTAGCATTTCCAGCCCTCACTTTCGCATAAACTGATGGCAGAGGGAAGTAAGCAGCTCAGCAGAGATGTTTGCACTTCCCCAAGCACATTCTTACAGCCAACCACAGTCCTGTACTGCAGCATTGCCTTACACCAGCCAGCCACAGCCCTGTGCTGCAGCATTGCCTTACACCAACCAGTCACAGCCATGTGCTGCAGAATTGCCTTACACCAGGCAGTCACAGCCCTGTGCTGCAGCATTGCCTTACACCAACCAGTCACAGTCCTGTGCTGCAGCATTGCCTTACACCAGTCACAGCCCTGTGCTGCAGCATTGCCTTACACCAACCAGTCATAGCCCTGTGCTGCAGCATTGCCTTACACGAACCAGCCACAGCCCTGTGCTGCAGCATTGCCTTACATCAGCCAGCCACAGCCCTGTGCTGCAGCATTGCCTTATACCAGGCAGTCACAGTCCTGTGCTGCAGCATTGCCTTACACCAACCAGTCACAGCCCTGTGCTGCAGCATTGCCTTACACCAACCAGTCACAGCCCTGTGCTGCAGCATTGCCTTACACCAGTCACAGCCCTGTGCTGCAGCATTGCCTTACACCAACCAGTCATAGCCCTGTGCTGCAGCATTGCCTTACACGAACCAGCCACAGCCCTGTGCTGCAGCATTGCCTTACATCAGCCAGCCACAGCCCTGTGCTGCAGCATTGCCTTACATCAGCCAGCCACAGCCCTGTGCTGCAGCATTGCCTTACACCAGTCACAGCCCTGTGCTGCAGCATTGCCTTACACCAGCCAGTCACAGCCCTGTGCTGCAGCATTGCCTTACACCAGCCAGTCACAGTCCTGTGCTGCAGCATTGCCTTACACCAGCCAGTCCTTAATGCACAGCTCACACATTGGACAGAGGCAGCACTTGTCCACACAGGGTGGGAAGGGACACAGCTAATGCCAGAGGGGAAAGCAAAATGAAAATGCAGAAGAAAGCAGAGGAGACTTTTCAGATAAACTAAACCATCACAGCCTTGCTTTAAGAGGTTCTTTAAGTAACTGCAGGATGCCTTTTGGTTTAGGTTCTAGTCAGCCATTAAAGTGCTAGTAAATTTCAGACTTTTTAAGTAAGAGTCTTTGCAACTACAGACAGATCAGTATTTGTTACTAAAAATGGTAGTATGGTCACTAAAATACAATGTTTTAGAAGATGGTTCAACAATAGGAGTACTAAAAAAGCTTATTCAGTGTCTTCAGTAAGTGTCCTAAGTGTCACACCCAGAATGGCAAAGCAAAGCTCTGTTTCTTTTAATAGCTTCTGTACAAACCTTCCTATTGAAGCAGTGGCAGAACTCCTAGCACCAAAGCATCTGCTAGGAAAATTGTGTCCCAGGCCTTTTTGCACATTTCAACAGATTCTGAATTCCAACTCAACCCTAATTGACCAGCCCAGCACATACACAGTAGCTTCAGAGAGAGTCCCCTTCTTGTCCTTGCAACAATCAGCATCCTCCGAGTTGATCTGAACGTGCTGGACCTCTGATTTGCTCTGGCTGCAACTTTCGAGCTTCCTTTTCACCACTGCCTCCCACGTGGGTATGAGATTTCCCTTCTAAAATGTACTAAGCTGCCCTTAGAGACCGTTGCCAGTGCCTGAGACCCGGGGAGGGTCACACTGAGCCAGGCTCGGGCTCGGGGACTGCAGCACCGCGAGGTCTGAGCCCCAGACTACACACGCGGCTAAAGCCGAGCAAGGAGGAGGCTCAGCACAGAAACACACAGACAGCAAAGTTCTTACCTCTGCTCTAAGCAAGATTACACATCAGCTACGATACAATCCTTAGCAAGCAGCTTCACCTTTCAACAGCTCAAGCTGTTTCTGGGTAGAGTAAACCTCTGGGGTCGTGGAGTTGCCTCTCCCTCCTCCTCCTGTAACCACTCGGCACTGCAGCACTCTGAGGAATGATCAACTTGCTTCACTCACATGTTCCTTTTACAACTCTGATTACATTACAGGGCCTTGCAGTGAAAAAAAAATAAATAAAAGAAGTATTGAACTAACTGCCAGCCAGAACATCATAATATATTGCCAGAAGGTTAACAAAGTCAGGCAGCAGCACATTTGCAAGGGATGTGCAAGCAGAGGAGAGAACAAAATATTCTTGGCTGGTGTTCAGGACTGGATGAGAAGAGTCAGATAAACCCAGCAACATATTGCTCTGTCCTGCTGATTTTGACTCATTCTGCACAAACTTTGGTACAAAAACACCTGAAAGGCTTGTAGAACTGAGAAAGCATCCAGTCAGCATCAAATACTCAAGTACCAACACACTGCACAGAAGTCTTCACAATGTTCACAGAGTCCTAGGGGTTGGAAGGGACCTCAAGAGCTCATCCAGTCCAACCCCCCTGCCAGAGCAGGACACCCAGAGCAGGTCACACAGGAACACATCCAGGTGGAGTCGGAAAGTCTCCAGAGAAGAGACTCCACAACCTCTCTGTGCAGCCTGCTCCAGGGCTCCCTCACCCTCACAGGGACAAAGTTTTCCCTTGTGTTCCTGTGGCACCTCCTCTGCTCCAGCTTGCCCCCAGTGCCCCTTGTGCTGTCCTTGGACATCCCTGAGCAGAGCCTGGCTCCAGCCCTGCACATCTGGGGGTGTTTAGCCCGGAGCAGAGAAGGTTCAGGGGTGACATCATTGCTCTCTACAACTCCCTGAAGGGAGGCTGTAGCCAGGTGGGGGTTGGGCTCTTCTCCTAGGCAACCAGTGACAGAAGGAGAGGACACAGTCTCAAGCTGTGCCAGGGGAGGTATAGGCTGAGGGTTAGGAGGAAGTTCTTCACAGAGAGATTGGCCATTGGAATGTGCTGCCCAGGGAGGTGGTGGAGTCACTGTCCCTGGAGATGTTCAAGAGAAGACTGGATGAGGCACTTAGTGCCATGGTCTGGTTGATTGGATAGGGCTGGGTGATAGGTTGGACTGGAGGATGTTGGAGGTCTCTTCCAACCTGGTTGATTCTATGATTCTATGATCTTTGTCCCCAACAATGAGGGCAGCCCTCAGGCTCCTCTGCTCCAAGCTCTAAGCCCCAGCTCCCTCAGCCTGGCCTCACAGGGAGATGTTCCACTACCTGCAGCAGCTCTGTGGCTCTGGGCTGTACTCTCTCAAGCAGTTCCCTGGGGTCCTTCTTGACCTGAGGGGTCCAGAACTGGGCACAATATTCCAGATGTGGCCTCAGCAGGGCAGAGCAGAGGGGCAGGAGAACCTCTCTGGACTTTCTCACTATAGCCATTCTAATCCAGCCCAGGATGCCCTTGGCCTTCTTGGCCCCAAGGGCACATACCTGCTAGTGTCTTAAAGGAACTTGAGTACAGCAGAGCTGAAGTTTCACTGCCTCCTAAATGCCCACCTGCCTTTTGGGAACAGTTTTCATTACTTCATTACACTTATCTTTGAAGTTCACTTAGGAAACAGACATTGCCATGCTTGCTGCCATGTCAAAGCACTCAGGTTTTCTGATACTCTGTTCTGAAAATGCAAGAGGCTTTCCTCTTGCAGTTGGTTAAGACTCAGTTTAACAGAGCTTTGTCAGCTTGGCATTCGAGCACTGCCAGGACCAAAGTGCCTTCCCTCATTCTCTTCCACTAAGAAGAAGGTACTGAACCTAACATACCCAGGAGATCTGGATACAGAACCAGAGAACTGCTGCAGCTGGAAAAGACCTCTAAGATCATGCAGTCCAGCATCAACCCAACACCACCATGGCCACTAAACCATGTCCCAAAGTGCAACATATTCTTGAACACCTCCAGGGATGGGGACTCCACCACCTCCCTGGGCAGCCTCTTCCAATCCCTGATCACTTTTGCAGGAAAGAAATTTTTCCTAATATCCAACTTAAACCTCCCCTGCTGCAAATCGAGGCCATCTCTTCTTGTCCTATCACTTGAAAAAAGGGAGAAGAGACCAGCCCCACCTCACTACAGCCTCCTTTCAGGTAAATGTAGAGAGCAATGAGGTTAATTCAAGAGAGACAGGAGAAAGGAAACAACTCAGCATTTACCAAGCAAAAAGAGGAAAACTATTGCAAAAAGAATGATAATGGGGAACAAAAGAGAAACCAATTAATGCAATAAAGTTCTCTCCCATGGGCCTTCAAGGTATCGTGGAGTTCTGATTGTGTTACCCATGGCAGGGACTTTGGAACTGGATGATCTTCAAGGTCCCTTCCAACTTAAACCATTCTATGAATCTATGATTTTTAAGTACTCTAAAATGATTATTGAGAAAAATGCCCCAGATTGTATGATGCAGTTCAGCTAATAACAAACATTGTACAAAGCCAAACCCCTCTGCAGCAGACTTCCTGTTGCACCTCCGCACCTCTTGTGGTTGCACAGGCACAGATGTCCTGCAGAGTACAGCAGCTAATTTGTTTCTTGCTGCTCTGCAGTAAGCACTCAGGAATGATGCTCAGAGGATCAGAGAGGGGGTGATGGTAAATGGTAAGGTTTATCCTCCAGAGATCACTACAATGCTGTTGGTAGCTGCTAATGTCACCCTCCTGAGGCATGCCTGTAGCACGAGCCAAGGCTCTGGGGCAGGGCTGCCATGCTGAGCAGCTTTAGATAAAGGTACACTTATGGCAGAAGTTTAGAGGAGTTCCCTCCCACTCAGGCTCTTGCTTGGGGAAACTCAACAGAGGTTTAAAGTTTAAATCAAAAACCTGTGGAGGGAAACCCCAACCTCAGGCACAGCCTTTCCCCCTTTATGCTCTTCCTCCTAGTAGCAGGAAAAGGCATTCCTTAGGTTTTGTATTTGGATGATCAATTCCTTTCTCCAGGATTACAGCTGCATGAGGAGCTCTGCTGGATCTGGAACAAAAAGGCTGAAGAAAAGATTGGCTTGCTCCTCCACCACTGCAGGAAGAATGAATTCCAGCTCCTCTGCACCCTGCAATATTAGCCTCTGGCTGTCTGCAGAGGAAGTTTCTCAAGGCAGCCTCCAAAGCTCCCCAGCCTATGACAAACTTTGATTTAAACTTCCTACCTTCCCCTACACAAATATGTCTGTTGGGTTTGCAGCCTGGCTTTTAATTCTGCACCTTGTCCCACTACTAGTGATCCCATTCAGGTTTCAGGGACTTAATAAAATCCAAGCATGCTCTTAGAATCAGAGAATCATGAAATGTTAGGAGTTGGACAGGATCTCTAGAGATCATTGAGTCCAACCCCCCTGCCAGAGCAGGATCATCTAGGACAGGACCTCTAGAGATCATTGAGACCAACCCCCCTGCCAGAGCAGGATCATCTAGGACAGGACCTCTAGAGATCATTGAGACCAACCCCCCTGCCAGAGCAGGTCATCTAGGACAGGACCTCTAGAGATCATTGAGTCCAACCCCACTGCCAGAACTGGATCCCTAGGGCAGGCCACACAGAAACATCTCCAGGCAGGTTTTGAAAGTCTCCAGAGAAGGAGACTCCACCACCTCTCTGGGCAGCTTGTTCCAGGCCTCCAGCACCCTCACAGTAAAGAAGCTTCTCCCCATGTTGAGTTGGAGGTTGAATGCATTGGGCTGGAAGGCTCTTCTTCAGTCACAGTACCTAGTGCCAAGCTTTGCTTTGGGTTTGGATTTTGTTTCAGGTGTGATTATGTCAAGCCCCAACCTACCTCTCACATCTGAGGTCAGCCCAGGTAACAGCTGTCAGAAGGGAGGCTAAAAACCTCAGGAGAAGCTCCTTTTTGTGGTCAGCCAGAGTTCAAATCTGCTTAATGGTGATCTTAGAGCAGAGTTTCTCTTTTAATCAGGCGTTTGTTGGCAGGAGTAGTTCAGACAGGTAAGCAGTGGGCGAGGCAGCCGCTGAATGCTCCCCTTTGGAACAGCTGCTTGTGGCCTTGGCTTCAAGCTGCTTCCTATCAGCTGCAGCAGGCAGTATGCAAAAACACCTACAGAGCTGGGCAGTGGAGCTGTGCTGGATAAACACTGCATAGCTGTAGGATGTAATTGTTCCCTGGGTGTTTATATTAGTGGAAGTGGACAATTGTACACGAAGACTCAGTTTAGAGACAGAGGGTTCAGCCAGACTTCCCAAATGACTGCTCTGGCATGACCCCGCTACGAATTCCTAAGGTTTGCATCCAGTGGTGCTGGTTTATGTCCATTATCAAACATCAGCTCTACTGACAGCACAGAAAAAGGTTCCACTGTGCTGCAGACAGACACCAGCACCAAAAGTTGCTGCTTTGATTCCCGAGCAAGACTGGGAGAGACCTGAGTAAGCAGCATTCTCTGCAGCACCTTGTCTCTCGCTGTGGAAAAGGAATCCAGGTCAGTTCTGCAAGTCCCTGTGGTTGTCCATTCCTCATTTCCCTTTCTGAACTGCAAACCTTGCTCAGTGAGGAAGCTCCTGCCTGTCTGGAAGGCAGAGGAGGTGAGACAACAGTCAAAAGACAGCAGGCAGAAAGGGTATCAGCAGGGGTTCTGTGCTTCCTTTGGTACTTGGTACTCAAGTTTTATTACAAAGCAAGATTTCTGTAGGATGTCTGCTGGTTTGTTTGTTAAGAGATTTCAAATATAATTAATCTGTCACAAACATGATAAAAACCTAAGAAAAAGAAGCAGCAGGAAGAATTCATAACATACTGTACATTAACACTTGAGAGCCTCTGAATTGAAGCCAGCAAACAGAGAGAGACGGTGGTTAACCAGTTCCAGAGCTCCTTCAAACACAAGGCAGGGAGAGATGGAGACAAGAGAATGAAATGGTACTGATACAGCCTGTCCTTGGAGAAGAAAACCCAACTCCCTCCCAAACTTCCAGCTGTTTCTGCACTGAAAATACTTCCAAAATGCTCTGCCCCCACACAGGGTTACTTGAACTACAGGGTTTGATGCAGTGCTGCAGAGGAATATGAGAAAGCTTGGTGCTCAAGTGCTCTTGTCATGAATCTAAGCCATACTTGTAAATACAGCTCCATGTATGCCACCAAAGGACACTACAGCACAGTATGAAGCTAACTGCAGTACTTCCAGACTATTTCAGAGGCCATTTTCCCTCTTTCTATACCACCGGAAAGCAGAGGCTAAGACTGAGCATTACATTTTCTTGCTGCTTTGCAGAAGGCACTGACAAACCTATCACAGCTGACAAGCATTGAAAAATGAACTGGAAACCATTAATTGCAGTGAGCATTGGCACCAAGGACAGTGGGAAGGGATAGCAGGAAAGCCAGCAGCTCAGGAGGAAAGGAAACTTTCATAGCCAGATGATACAAACAACAGGACAGCCTGCAACAATCAAGCAGCTGCTCTGAGTCTGACCCAGAGATTTCCAAACCGACATTGCCTTGCAGGTAGCATAAGAAGTCTGACCCAGAGATTTCCAAACCCACATTGCCTTGCAGGTAGCATAAGAAGTCTGACCCAGAGATTTCCAAACCCACATTTCGTTGCAGATAGCATAAGAAGTCTGACCCAGAGATTTCCAAACCCACAGTTCCTTGCAGGTAGCATAAAAAGGTGACAAAGTGCCTGGCACAGCATGAAGCCATTAATAAGCAAACCTTATTTTCATCCTCCTAGGCTTGCTGTTGGTTAAACAGAACCTTGCCTTTTACAGTGAGTTCAGTCTCTACCTCAGCACAGAGTAACTCCAGCCAAGCACTGCCACATCCTTGCAGGGATTTCAGTATCTATTAGCTGATGGATCAAGACCATAAGGTACAGAAGTGAAGCAAACTTGCCTTCCATGGTGGGATTACAGCATGGTGCTTGAATTCTGCAGGGCTGATGGTCTGCAGGTCAGGCTTTCTGAAACACAGGCACTCATCTCATGTTATCTGCAGTTACACAAAGGATTTCAGATATTTTTTTTTTTCTTGGGGCTGGCAGATCAAGCTCCATTTACTGCTCAGGATTACTATGACCATTAATGAGAGTGCTTCTTTCTGGGTGTGAGAGGTTAGCTGTTACTGAGCACAGATGGCTATAAAGATAGCAGTGGCCACTTAAACAGCAGGCAAAAATAAGGCTGCAAATTCTATGCAGGTAAGGCAGGGTCAAAATAAGGCTTAAACACAAAATCAGCATGGAAGCAAGGACTGTTGTGTCCAGCAGAAATCAAAATCACAATGCAAGGATGAAGATCAGAGCACAGCCTTGCTCTGCTGTTATGAAATGCTCTTTAAGGAGAAGTGCAGGTTGGTTGTTTTAGCTTCTAGACTGTCTCAGAGTTTAAAACTCCACGAGTACCACATAATGGACCATGGTGGAATATTGGAAGGGAACAGCAAGCACTAAAATGTGCAGAAATTCTGGTTCATTTATAGCAAACTGATATTGCCACCCTGCTGAACAAGACAAGAGGGGATGGATATAAAAAAAAACAGCTAAGGGGGAGGGAGCTTCTAATAAAGTCATAATGAGAGACAACATCAAGAGCATGCAAATATCATACAAGAAACTGGTTGGGAAGCTCCTTGGAGCAGAACTAGAAGTGGGAATATTCAGATTGGATGTCAGGAAGAAGTTCTTCCCCATGAGGGTAGTGAGACACTGGCACAGGTTGCCCAGGGAGGTGGTGGATGCCTCATCCCTGGAGGTTTTTTGCAGCCAGGCTGGATGTGGCTGTGAGCAACCTGCTCTGGTGTGAGGTGTCCCTGCCCATGGCAGAGGGTTTGGAACTGGATGAGCCTTGAGGTCCCTTCCAGCCCTGACAATTCTGTGATTCACAAATTAAATGATAGAACTACTACCAGCATAAGAAAGAATACAGAAGTGACTTTGGATAAGTTTCACCAGGCCCAAGTTCATCACCTGCAAGGGTCCATGGGGCTCCCTGTGAAGCATGCAGTGGACTGGACCTCACCCTCATCCAGACACTTAATGCATTGTATGTAAATCAAGACCCCAGCACGTCTGTGATGTGGCCAGAGGGGATTTCAACAGCCAGGAAAAGAATGCACTTCAGAAACCAAAGTCCTGATTCAGCACAGAGATGCCTGAAAACCTGCAACAATCCCAACTGCCTAGCTCCCAGGATGTGATTGACAAATCAGTATCATGCTTTTCACATACTGACCATCCAGGAGTTCAGAACATGTTCTTTCCTATTCATCCCAACAACACAGCAACAAACAGCACCAAGCCAGGATCAGGGGGAAATTCTGGCCTGCTTTCACAGGCTCACAGGATATTAGAAGTTGGAAGGGACCTCTGGAGACCTTCCAGTCCATCCCCCCTGCCAGAGCAGGACCAGAGAATCCAGCACAGGTCACACGGGAACACATCCAGACAGGGCTGCAAAGGCTCCAGAGAGGGAGACTCCACAACCTCTCTGGGCAGCCTGCTCCAGGGCTCTGAGACCCTCCCAATCAAATTCCTCCTCATGTTGAGGTGGAACCTCCTGTGCTGGAGTTTCCATCCATTGCCTCTCCCATGGTGCAAGTGAGCAGAGCCTGTCCCCTCCCTCCTGACCCCCAGCCCTCAGCTATTGAGAGACATTGATCAGATCCCTCTTAGCCTTCTCTTCTCCACAGGGCTGTCCTCTCTGCTGTCCTCTGCCATACACTCCAGGGATCTCTCACTGTGCCATCTTCTTGCTGAGCAGGGTAGGTAACCAGAGTGTTTTCAGGTAGTTTGTAAAGAGAACTTGTGACAGTGCTAAGCAGTTATTTTGAGAGCAAAAGTGGCAATCTGAGTCCAAAGAGCTTCTCCCAGAGAGTCCAGCACTGTGCCACCACATAAGAGAACAAACGTTGCCACACTGCATCCTCAGGTACAGACACGAGCTGAAAGGAAGGTCAGCAGGATGGAAGGAGAGATACCCAGTGCTGGGTGGATCCATTTGTCATCTTTTACACTGAGTTCATGAGCTGCTCAAGTACCTTATGCCTTTCTCCACAGACCAACTGTGTTCACCACACGACAAGATTTGAGAGAGAGCCTTTCAGTGATCTCCTGACTTCACAGTACCACAGCATCACAGAACATTAGAGGCTGGAAGGGACCTCCAGAGACCATCCAGTCCAACCTCCCTGCCAGAGCAGCATCACTCAGGAGAGTCCACACAGGAATGCACCCAGATGGGCTGGAAAGTCTCCAGAGAAGGAGACTCCACAACCCCGCTGGGCAGCCTGCTCCAGGGCTCTGTCACTCTCACTGTAAAGAAGTCTCTCCTCATGTTGAGGTGGAATCTTCTATGACTTGTGATCAACAACCCCTTCAGAGTAACACCCAAAGTGTGCCAGGTCATCAGACACCACCACAGGCTCACTCAGCTCATGTTTACACCACAGAGGATAACCTATTGTATAAACCTTTAAAGCAAGACCTTCCTGGCAGAGTATTTCATTGAGGACCCCCAAAGAGAAATATTCTTAGCAGGAGGACACAAGAAACAAGGATGCCAAAGGAAGCCAAGGATGAAGGTTTGCACAGCCCAGCAGCACTGAGGTGAGTCCTGCTGCCACATGCTGCAGGCATCACAGCTCACAGCCATACATTTCCCTTTCAAGAAAGCTAACACTGCCCTGGTTTGCACTGTGAACGTTGTTAAACATGTTTGAGATGCAAGTGATGTTTAGACACAGCTCAGTAGATGGATATTGAAGGTTCCATGGGACTTTTCCTTAAAGCAGCAGCCCTGACTCCAGATGTGCACAGCTGTGGTCACACACTGGGCACTCTCTGTTAGCTCTTTTTCCACCACCACAGGCAAAGTGATTATCTCTTACAACACATTCCCAGGTACTTTAAACAGCCACAGGTATTTTGTTCAATCTGGTAATTAGAGCTGAAGGATTTTTCGGAAGTTTTGGCTGCTCTGCAGACTGTGAGCTTTTCAGCAGGTCACTTCCAGTCCTGGAATTTGCTCCTCCATGTACCAGGACTTACCGTTCCTTCGGGAAGCGCTTTAAGGTCTACGACTGCCAACCACGTGAGGAACAAAGAACCACTGTTTCTGTTACAGAGGTCTGACATCAACTATAAGAGCCAGGACACGACTTAAGAGCACATAAAATGAATTGCACAACACAGCCAGGTCAAACAGTGCGTGTTTATACAGCAGCCACAGCAGTTCTTTCTCTAGTTGGGACTGCACAACTAGAGTTGCTTGCTATAGTGCCACAGCAACTCCCAGCAGGGTACAAAACTGTGGAGAGCAGATAGAAAACAAACCCCCAGTCTGCAAAAGTTCATCCATTGATTCTGCAGAGCAGTCTTACTGGGTTATTACCAAATTCCTAAGCCTTGCACCAGGGGATTTTTTGTAGTGGTAGGAAATGGGATTTTTCAACACCAACCTCTTCAGTGCAATGGATTTCTTAGAAACAAGCATGACCCACCACCAAGGAGAAGACTTTGTGCATAGAGAGAAATGGCCTCTGTGTGTTAAATGCTGGCCAGCAGGCATGTAGGAAGCAAGAAAGTCTTTAAGTGAAGGAGGAATGCTGTGATGCAAAGCATCAGGGCACACGGCTCAGCCGTGCTGCTTCGTTCCATTCACAGTTCGCTTACAAAGCACAGAGCACAGCTTCTAAGCACTGCCAGCCTGCAACTGAGGAGCACTGTGTGAACACAGATGGAGAAGAAGAGAGGAGAAGAAAGTCAAGAGATGGCATAGAATCAATAAAGATCATCCAAGACCTCCAAGAACATCAAGTCCAACCAACATTATACCTGTCACGCTAAACTGACATCACTCAGCTCTCCTTTTGGGACCAAAACTGGATGGAATAGGTGACCTCTGGAGGTCCCTTTCAGCCCAAACCAGGCACGATTCTATCATTTCTATGATGCTATGATTCTATGATGCTGTGAATCTGTGATTCTGTGGTGCTGTGCTCCTGTGGTTCTATGATGCTATGATTCTATGATACTATGATTCTATGATGCTGTGATTCTGTGGTGCTGTGATCCTGTGGTGCTATGATCCTGTGATTCTGTGATTTCTATAATGCTATGATTTGATTTGCCTCACCTTCGCTTCCTCACTTTTAACTTAATCTCATGTTCATAGAATCATAAATCATGGAATGGCTCAGGTGGGAAGAGACTTCAGAACTCAGCTCCTCCAACCCCCTCCCATGGGCAGGGACACCTCTCAACTAGACTCAGCTGCTCAAGGCCTCATCCAGCCTGGCCTGGAACACCCCCAGGGAGGAGACATCCACAGCATCCCTGGGCAGTCTATTCCAGAGTGTCATCACTCTCCTACTGAAGAACCTCTTCTTAAGATCCAGTCTAGCCCTGCTCTCCCTCAGCTTCAAATCACTACCCAAATATTTTTTCCCTTTCAGCATCAGCCTGTTTGCAGTTATATATGAAAAATAAGATTAATACAACAGTTCCAAAGCATAGTATGAATACAGACATCAAGATGTAAAGATTCTCCTCCCTCCCCAGGAAAAATGTACACTTACTGCTCATTCTGCCAGCAGCAGACACACGGCAGCACCAGGTCACAGAATCACAGAATGGGTTGGGTTGGAAGGCAGCCACCCAGATGTGTTCCTGTGCGACCTGCCCTGGGCAGTCCTGCTCTGGCAGGGGGTTGGACTGGATGATATTTTGAGGTCCCATCCAGCTCCTAGCATTCTGTGATCTTGTCCAACCCCCCTGCAGCAAACAGGGACACCTTCAACTAGATCAAGACCAACTCCTTTGGGCTGCCAGTGCAGAGCTGGTCTCTCACATTGCCTTCTCGTACAGATTCTTATGCCTTGGTTTCCTTCTTCAGCAATATCAGAGCCTGCACTTTTC